>NC_084555.2:13260000-13560000 GCF_033978685.3 Nerophis lumbriciformis | reverse complement strand
AACAATCTTCTATATTACCCGGCTACATGGGTTCAAACACCAAAATGTCAAATCCACTTGACTTTAAAACACTCAGGGAAGGTTACAGAGAAACACCAAGAGACCGAGGCTGCTATTTAAAGTGGCTGACTCAGGTGGTTTTACTGGAGAATGTATTCAAGAGTGGAATAAAAAGAAAAGTCAACATTAGCTCAATCTTTGTTTTTGTTTATTTCGTTTGTTTTTTTCTTATTTTCCTTTTTTTTTGGTTTTGTTTTAATTTGTCCTGTCCAGCTTCTCAGGCAAATCATATTGTTGATGCAGATGCCCATGTTTACAAAAGAGAAGTGTGGGATACTTCTCTTGTTGCCTTATTTGTATTTGACTTTATTTAAATGGATTTAATCATTTGGCGCAGCAGGGCCGGAGCAGTAGGGGATAGAAAGAGAACAAAAAGGAAGACAGAGGGGGAAATTGTGGGGACAAGAGGGGGATAAGAGAGAGAGACACAAAGAACAACAGCAAACACAGCAATAACAACAACAACAATAGAACAACATCAGCAAATAGGTTATGTACAAATATTAGGGATGTCCGATAATAGCTTTTTTGCCGATATCCGATATTTCGATATTGTCCAACTCTTAATTACCGATACCGATATCAACCGATACCGATATATACAGTCATGGAATTAACACATTATTATGCCTAATTTGGACAACAATGTATGATTTTTTTTTAAATCAATAAAATAAGATACATTAATTCAAAACATTTTCTTGAATAAAAAAAGAAAGTAAAACAATATAAAAACTGTTACATAGAAACTAGTAATGAATGAAAATGAGTAAAATTAACTGTTAAAGGTTAGTACTATTAGTGGACCAGCACGCACAATCATGTGTGCTTACGGACTGTATCCCTTGCAGACTGTATTGATATGTATTGATATATATTGTAGGAACTAGAATATTAATAACATAAAGATGGAGGGAGGTTTTTTGGGTTGGTGCACTAATTGTAAGTGTATCTTGTGTTTTTTATGTTGATTTAATAAAAAAAACAAAAAAAAACAATGATACCAATAATTTAAAAAATTATACCGATAATATCCGATATTACATTTTAAAGCATTTATTGGC
Organism: Nerophis lumbriciformis; assembly: GCF_033978685.3. NCBI lineage: Eukaryota > Metazoa > Chordata > Actinopteri > Syngnathiformes > Syngnathidae > Nerophis > Nerophis lumbriciformis. The sequence goes on along the minus strand of NC_084555.2, from coordinate 13,558,876 downwards.
CGATAATATCGGCAGGCCGATGTTATCGGACATCTCTAACAAATATGATGGTAAAAGTGATAGCAGAGAAGCAGTTAGTAAAATAAATAATAATACAGAAATGACAATGAACATTATTACACTACAAATGGAGCAATACAAATACCAATAGAAATAGCACTATTGATAATGAATAATAACAATAATTACCTCTATTATCAACAATACAATTATTCAGATGCAACAATACATATATGTAATGATAACTTGAAATACAAAAGAAAGCAAATAAATGGAGGGGAAGAAAGAGAAGGCAACTATATTAACCTTGTAGATTGTTATAGTAACATTAGGTTAAGCTTTGTCAGTGTGCCGTGTGTCACCCAGTCTTTGTTTTTTAAACCTCTGAATGTTCTGGTTTTGTCTTTCAGGGACGTCAGTCTGTTTGGTTCATGTCATGTCGAACATCCAATAAGGTGCAGCCGCCAGGACGCGCCCTGTCGAGGGGGTTAGCGTTGCTGTGTCGGCGACAGGTGCGATGTGGCGAGGTTCGAGTTCCCACAAAGTCGATGAAGAGCGCAAGAGAGTCGGGCTAAGTGGTTATGTAAGCTGTGATTAACATATCTGACGGCTGCATTTGGGTCAAACAGTGATGGGTAATTCAGGTCATTTCTGACAGCTGATGAAAACAGAAATCTTCATGGCGGGCGCTGGGCGTAATTATGTATTTATGAGCGCAGGAGGACCTTGGGGGTAGCGAGCAGGAGCGATGAGCACTGTAATGACAGCTTGTTTCCCCGTGTGCTTGTTTTTCTCAGCTCCACGCCAAGCTTTTGTTGGTCCCGAAAGCTTACTCTACCTGCCAGCCAAACCTTTTATGGGCATTACAGGGAGGGAGGGGTGTGGCGGGGGAGGGGGTTGTTGCTAAGTGATGCATTATTAAGGGATAAATGCTCTGCTGAGACCATGGCCAAAGAAAAGGGAAACCATGTACAGGAGGTCTTACCTCCATGGTAGCTTGTTTGTGCTGTGAGAAACACTGTTGGGCCTTCATGCAGACTTAAAGATGCATTTGCTCCGTGTGGGGATTATGCATGTATAAATACACCTATGCAGGCTGCACTCTTCACCCGGCCATGTTGATTTACATGCTATACTCCACAATCTTTTTATACATCATTTTTATTTATACCACCATATTTTTCGCTTCCTGCACAGTGTCTTAGGCCCCGTTTAGGGGTGTATTTTGTAGCGTCTCGGAAGAGTTAATGCTGTAAAGGATTCTGGGTATTTGTTCTGTTGTGTTTATGTTGTGTTACGGTGTGGATGTTCTCCCGAAATGTGTTTGTCATTCTTGTTTGGTGTGGATTCACAGTGTGGCGTATATTTCTAACAGTGTTAAAGTTGTTTATACGGCCACCCTCAGTGTAACCTGTATCGCTGTTGATCAAGTATGCGTTGCATATACATGTTTGTGCGTACAGAAGCCGCACATATCTTGTGACTGAGCCAGCACGTTGTTTGAATGGATGAAAATTGGACGTGACGACAGCTCGTAGAGGACGTTAAAGGCAGTGCCTTTAAGGCACGCCCCCAAGACTGTGGTCTGGGTGGACTACGAGATATAATGACTGATGAACACCTTCGTTCGATAATGAAGGTTGCCTCAGCTCAAAGCCTGAGCCCCGACATTAATGAACTAGCATCCAAGAAAAGATGGCAGGTATCTGGCTTGGGCACATCAAATTAGATCAGTGTGTTGCAAACTGAGCAGTTTAAAGTCTTGAATGGTTGGTTTATTCATTGTTATTTTATTTTCCAATTTATTAGCCTGTGGAAAAAGTTAATGTTGATATTTACCTCAGAAGGCTGCAAATAGAAAAGAGGCATTAAGTTTTTATTTCAATTGTATTTTATATGCCATTGATATTTTTTTATTATTATTATTATTATTTGAAACTCGATTTTGCATGTCACTATAAAGTTAAATAAGCCTTGCTTGTTCAATATTCAATGCAAAACTTGTATGGGTCCCTATTAAAAGGTTAATTTGTTCAACCTTGGCCCGCGGCTTTGTTCAGTTTTAAATTTTGGCCCACTTTGTATTTGAGTTTGACACCCCTGATCTAGACGTTGATTCCGCGACATGCATAACTGATACAGTCTGCTTTGCCAGTCCAAAAGCATTTGCTGTTTTCCGTAGTAAGTCTTTTATCGACGGCCAGGTAATACAAAGCACACGCTACCTTTTTTATCACATCCACGAAGCTCGCCTTCTCATTGCCTCTCCTTCGACAAATGGACAAAGTTTTTCACTAAGTAGTATCACGGCTGACCTTGACATTGGAAAGTTCTCTTGCCGTCTGAGAAGTGTTGTATCCCAAATAGCTGCAATCGCTTTCTTTTAAAAGGTATTCATGTGTGATTTCCACAAGCAGAAGAAGAAGAAACAAGGGCATGTCTGGATGACTCGCCTTCATATTTCCAGTGGTTACTTCCGAGTTACGAAACCGCTTTATTATGAAGCTGGCTGTGGCAAGTTCTTTCTGACGTCACTTTCTGAGTGGGTGCGGTCTTTCAGGCGTCACTTCCTCTCCGAACTCAGTTTGTAAACAATCAATGAGTTCATACAAAACTAAGTGCCGGAGATTCAAGAAATACACGGCGCACTTACCCGTGTAAAAATTTGTCCGAGGAGGGGGACCTTAATTGTCATGTCATGTACGGACACACGCTGTAAGTATTTGCTGTCGTCCAGCATTTTGTTTTTGTTTACTTTGTAGACAGTTCAGTTTTACTTTCGTTTTGCATAGCCATCCCTATGCTTCAGTGCCTATTCCTTTCCCTATTGTTCATTTTTGGTTGAAGCATTACACACCTTTTTACCTGCTGTGCTCTGCATATTGGGATCACGACAAACGATCCTCGACGCGTTCTGACTTCTACAAAGCAATGAACTACCTGCTGACACCTACTGATATGGAGTACTGCATGGTTACCCTGCCAAGCTCTATACGGCACAGACACTAGACAACGGCACATTACTTGCAGACTATAAATACTGATTTGCAAAAAATATTTTTTGGACCAATTAGGTGATGTTGCATAATTTCCCACGGCACACCAGACAATATCTCACGGCACACTAGTGTGCCGGGGCACAGTGGTTGAAAAACGCTGTGTTAAGGCATATTGTCCTCTGTTCTCATTGTGTGTAATCTATGGCTTTCATCACTAATGTGTTCGATATGAAGTGAGGGTGCCCCGCCTCATTTCATAAGCATGTTTCCCCGAAAAAAACAAGCTTATTTGTTTCGGTCCCGTGGCATGTTGATGCCGGGGTTCGTCTTTCCAAAATGCGGAGGAACGTACAGAAGCAGCGTGCAGGTAAGAAGAATGATTTATTCTTCATAAACGTGCAAAATGCAAAATAAACAAAACAAGCTTAGCTCAGTAATAGAAAATAGAAAAGGTCGTCGTAACTTGTCGCATAGAAGCAAGCAAAAACACCAGGCTGAGTGATGCCAGAGGATGGACTAAATAGCTCTTTGATTAGTGCTTGGGAACAGGTGAGCGTCCCGAACACTAATCAGAGGCAGGTGAAAATAATCAGCACCCATGACAACCAAGAAACACAAAACAGGGGTGCTGAAACCGAACTTAAACAACAAGTGAATCAAGAACGTAAATAAACTATGATCCGGGCAACGGATCATCACATTATTAGTACTGTTAAATACTTTGATCACTGTGCTACTGCTCTGAAAATAATACTAATTTATTGTCGTGCTTACCTAAGACTTAAGGTAAACAGACGACCTGGTTTTTTTTTCAAAATACTGTATGTTGTTTGTCTCCTGCACCACATCCTGATGAAAAAAATGCTTTGATTTAAACTTACCAGTCTGAAAATGCCATTAACACACCAACACACCAGGTGATGGCGTCAAGAACTATTCGCCGTCTCTTTAAAGCAGGGGTTTCAAACATACGGCCCCGCGGGCAGGATCAGGCCCGCGAACAGGTTTTATCCGGCCCGCGGGATGAGTTTGCTAAGTATAAAAATTTGCCAACATTTTGAATGAAAGAAACTGCTGTTCTAAATGTGTCCACTAGATGTCGCAATAGCAATGCTTTGGATCTTTGTAGATGATGCTACATATGTAAAAATAAAAAAATAAACCACATAATGTTAGTGCACCAGTCAAGGAAAATGAGCAAACTACATAAATAACATCCTGTAATTTAATCATGATATTATTTTTTTTATCTTGCTAGAGTGAAAATTAACAGAAATTAGTTGACTGATGAACATTATCACATCATTTATTTAGAAAGTATAAATAACGACAAATAAAGATAGAATACTATCAACCGCAACAAGTAAGTGTAAAAAAAACAACAACAGCATTATGATTTGTACATTTTCAAAATGTGCTTGTTCTATTTTTAAACAAAGAAAACAATCTGAAGTTATCTTTATTTTTAAGTTATGGTATCGTTGATGTTTACCAGTCCTGCCCACTTGAGAGTACATTTTTCTCCATGTGGCCCCCGATCTAAAATAAGTTTGACATAACATGACTTCCTTCGGCTTTGTTTTCACGCTGGAAATGAGAAAAATCTCACCAAATCCTTTTTTTTTTTTTTCCTAAAGCGATCATGACCGCCAATGTGGCGGTTAATAATGCGCCATATTTTGAACTTGTTAAAGAAAAAGGACAAAACTCAAGCACAGAGTTTTGCATTCAGCCATGTAAATAAGCGAGTTACATGGCAAGACCCACAATGCAATGCGTTTCCACGTCACACTTTCAAGCTCTATAGGCACAGAAGTGTGGTGGGGGGGCTGAATGAAGTCAAATGCAAATAAGCCTGCAGTTAAATCAAAGCTATCTCAACGCTCTCCTTTCTCTGTCAGTCCACAGTGACATTTGTGATACGGGCGCCACTCTCAATCTACGCCTGCCTACGTAAAGTTTAATGAGCACCTTTTGTGGAGTGATATGAATAATGTATACATTACGGAGCTTTAAAGCGCCTATGGCACATCTGTCTGCGCGATGGACGGAAGCCACAGGAAGGACCAGTGGAAATTAAAAGGCCTGAGGGGAAAAGAGGAGGAGATGGAGCGCAAAAAAAAGTTGAAGTCACATTCATTTGAATACGAACATGCACCAATTTTACTGATGCATTGAAGTCTTAAAGCGCACACACATTTGTACACACACGTACACCCACACACACACAAACACACAGACTAATCTGTGTCAAGCAGCTCCTCACATCAGGATACAGAACATGCACAACATGAAGGAGAAGGTGAACGTCTCCTTGGAAACTTTGTGGTGTGCAGAAAGTGATGGGGTGAAAACACAAACCACTAATAAGTAAACAGTAGATTATTCCCACAATTATTGATCTCTACTGCAAAAGGAACGGACAAAGAATGGGGTATTAAAGGCCTACTGAAACCCACTACTACCGACCACGCAGTCTGATAGTTTATACATCAATGATGAAATCTTAACATTGCAACACATGCCAATACAGCTGGGTTAGGTTACTAAAGTGCAATTTTGGATTTTGCGCAAAAAATCCTGCTGAAAACGTCTCGGTATGATGACGTCAGCGCGTGACATCACGGATTGTAGAGGACATTTTGGGACAGCATGGTGGCCAGCTATTAAGTCGTCTGTTTTCATCGCAAAATTCCACAGTATTCTGGACATTTGTGTTGGTGAATCTTTTGCAATTTGTTCAATGAACAATGGAGACAGCAAAGAAGACAGCTGTAGGTGGGAAGCGGTGTATTGCGGCAGGTGTTGTGCTGGATAACGCACCCCGGCCGTAGAATGCACCCCCTGACTGTTTTGCCGGATAACACAGGCGGTGTTTCATTGTTTACATTCCCGGAAGATGACAGTCAAGCTTTACCATTGGCCTGTAGAGAACTGGGACAACAGAGACTCTTACCAGGAGGACTTTGAGTTGGATACGTAGACACGGTGCCGTGAGTACGCATGCAGCTGTGGCTTCCAAACATTTGATCGCTTGCCCGTACGTGCGTGCCGCTATGTGCATGTCACGTACGTAACTTTGGGGACTTTGGGGAAATATATGTGCTGTATGAACTTTGGGGAGGTGAACGGTACTTTGGGCTGTGGGATTGAGTGTGTTGTGCAGGTGTTTGAGTTGTATTGGCGGGTTATATGGACGGGAGGGGGGAGGTGTTTGTTATGCGGGATTCATTTGTGGCATATTAAATATAAGCCTGGTTGTGTTGTGGCTAATAGAGTATATATAGGTCTTTTGTTTATTTACTGTTTTAGTCATTCCCAGCTGAATATCAGGTCCCACCCGCCTCTCACAGCATCTTCCCTATCTGAATCGCTCCCACTGCCCTCTAGTCCTTCACTCTCACTTTCCTAATCCACAAATCTTTCATCCTCGCTCAAATGAATGGGGAAATTGTCGCTTTCTCGGTCCGAATCGTTTTCGCTGCTGGTGGCCATGATTGTAAACAATGTGCAGATGTGAGGAGCTCCACAACCTGTGATGTCACGCTACTCGTCTGCTACTTCCGGTACAGGCAAGACTTTTTTATCAGCGACCAAAAGTTGCGAACTTTATCGTCGATGTTCTCTACTAAATCCTTTCAGCAAAAATATGGCAATATCGCAAATTGATCAAGTATGACACATAGAATGGACCTGCTATCCCCGTTTAAATAAGAAAATCGCATTTCAGTAGGCCTTTAAAAACTACATTCACCCAAATAATCTGTTCTAGAAACCTTAGATCAGTGGTTCTTAACCTTGTTGGAGGTCCCGAACCCCACCAGTTTCATACGTGCATTCACCGAACCCTTCTTTTGTGAAAAATAAAATGTTTTTTTTCAAATTCCAGACAAAGTTATGTGCATGAACTCACAACAAATTACACACCTGCAAATCAGTGTGACTTCTGCTGTTGCCGTATTCATGATACGCCGATATGAAGTTTTTATTTACACGATGAGTCGGGTGTGTCCGACTCACCGAACCCAGGTTAAGAACCACTGCCTTAGATATTGGAAATATTATCATCAGTCACAACTTGTTTATGGCTCCAGTATCAGGCACAATTGAGGACACCCCTCACATTTTAGTAACCTTTAATATTACATTGCATCTTCTCTACTTGAGAAATTACATGTGGATGGGGCTGCATGAGTGCTGCTGGCGCAGAGATTCATTGGAACCCACTACTGTGGGATGACCCATCACCTACAATATTCCCAGCAGTCTTAAATGCAATATACAGCAGCTGATTGGACAATTTGACTAAATATAGTCATTATATGTCAAACTACATTGACTCCAAAGGCTGAACAAATCAATGCTTTGCCTCCCATTTCAGCAGGCTTCTGCAGTTCATGCTCTCAGACTACATGGGATAGCAGACTTCATCAGTTCAAGGATTCAAGAGGCTCTCAATCTAGGAAGAAACTGAGCAGGCGTCTTCAGTTCATGCTCTAAGGCTTGGTAGGAACCGAGCAGGCTTCATCAATTCTAGGATTCAAAATGCTCTCAGTCTAGGTAGGAATTGAGCAGGGTTAATCAGTTCATGCTCTCAGACTAGGTACAAACCGAGCAGGCTTAATCATTTAAAGGATTCAAGATGCCCTCAGACTAGGTGTGAACCGAGCAGTCTTCAACAGTTTACGCACTCAGACTAGGTGGGAACTGAACAGGCGTCATCAGTTCAAGGATTCGCAATGCCCTTAAACTTGGATGGAACCGACCAGGGTTCATCAATTATATGCTATCAGACTTGGTGGGAACCGAGTAGGCGTACTCAATTCAAAGATCCAAGATGCTCTCAGATGCGGTGGAAACCCAGGAGCTGTAAACATGTACTGATAACGGCTGCTCGAGAGCATGAAGTAATGAAGCCTGCTCAGTTGGTAGGCAAAACGTCTTCAAAGACAATAAAAAACAAACAATTGCAGAGAAACTAGCACACCTAGTCCCTGGAACCAGTCTTTTAAACGTTTAAACATGGGCTCTAGCCTGTGACATTGTACAAACAAATTAAAAAAGGTTTCCTCCTGAAAACAGACCTCTTTTTTCACTCTGTTGAGGATTCTGTTTGAAGAGACACTCCCACGATCTTGCTCAGGTAGGGACTCGGTCTTGAAAAATTCTCCAAATTTCACGTAGCCTGAGTCCATCAGTCTTCTCCTTAATCCTTAGTCCAGCGTGTTGCAGTTTATAAGGCTGTTAAAGGACAGTGGCTCCTCCATCAGCCAGAGGGATGAGACGGTTTTGGTGTTAGTCCTGAGAGTTCCACACCCTGTGGTGTTGTCAAAAACAGCTGCCGATCATAATCCAGCCTGCCAGCTCTTCGGAGCAAGGTCTTGGCAGCTGGAAACACAGTGGTAGAGCAGCCTCCTCACAGTATGAAGATGAAATAAGGCAATCTTTGCTTGAATGTCCACCAGCCCTTGTCTTTCCTTGTTGACTGGTAAGTGCAGGACAGCGGAGTGGATCCAGTGCTGTCCTGACAAAAACAAGGCTCTCTGGCTGGTTTTGACTACAGCCGCAGGTGGCGTTAGGACAGTGAGTCTTTGCCAGAGAGTCAAGGCACCCAAGTTATGGATAACCAAGACTCTACCCCTATAAGACAGCTGAGGCAGCAACCATTTCTATTTAGACAATCTTGCACGCACTTTCGCCTCTACTCCATCCCAGTTGTTTTCATTAAAATAACCCTTCCCCCAAAAAATGCTGCAAAATTTAAGCCCTACCTTTTCCCATTCAAGACCCCCAGGGAGAGTGGGCACAGTCTTAATCGCCCACTCGCCAATCAAAATTGCCTTACTCATTTCCCAGTTTACTTCGGCAGATATAGACTTTTCAAATGCACTAAGAGCCTTTTGTAAGCAGCAGACATCTTGTTGTTTGCCTACTATTATGCTAATGTAATCTGTGTATGCAGTGACCTTGGGTGGCTGATGGGGATCCAGGGCTGTTCCTGGCATAACTAGACCTGCCAGCTTTACTCTGAGTGTGCGTAAAAAAGGTTCAATGGCCAGGCTGCATAGCTGACTGAAGATCAGACAGCCTTGTCTGATGCCGCGCTACATAGCTATTGGCCTGATTAGTCCTTTTCCTACTTTTAACAGGCACTGTGCTCCCTTGTACAGCAAACCAACCCAACTTAAAAAGCCTTTGCCAAACCCCAATGCTCTAACTGCAGAAAATAAATATATGTGATCTACACGGTCAAAACCTTTTCCTTGGTTCAAAGAAGTAATGCCAAAACTTAAATCAAAACAATCTGAGATGTCCATCAAGCCTCTCACAATAAAAAAAAAAGTCCATTATGGTCCTATCTGGAATGCAGTAGGATTGGTCACTATGTACAATAGTTATGATTTATAGTTTGAGTCTGTAGGGATAGGTTTTAGCTACCCCCACAACCCCGAGAGGGACAAGCGGTAGAAATAGATGGATGGATGGATAGATAAGGCTCTGGAAATAATTTTGTAGTCCGAACATGAGCGTGTGACAGGTCTCTAGTTTTTAAGGAGTGTCAGGTCCCCTTTTTTGGCAACAGAGCCAAGACTGTGCGCTGACATCACACAGGCAGCATTCCTCCATCCAGGCGCTCGTGAAAGAGGCTGTGAAGATCTGGTCTGATGGTCTTCCACAAGTGTTTATAAAAGTTTGTGGATAGACCATCAATGCCAAGTGCTTTCCCAGTTGCCATTTGGCCGACGGATCTTGTTGGTTCAAGGTCACCTCCGAGTCCAGAGACTTCCTCTCATCACGGGACAACTGGGGCAGTCCATCAAGAAGACGCACTCTGCTGTCCAGATCGCATGGCTCCACCTCTAACAAGCGAGAGTAGTAGTCCACAGCAAGTTTGCTCATCTGGTCTCAGTTAGTGATCTTGGATTGTGCTACGGACACTACTACCAAGAATGTATCGGGTCCGATGCAAAGAAAGACCAGCGGCAAATTTTCGGACGATTATCATGAAAACAATACTTTTGAATGTCTCAAGGTACCTTCAAAAGGCTCTGTTGATTGAGTTTTAAACAGTTTGTGCCCCGACTGATATCCAGAGGGATGCTACTATATTGTTCTGGACTATCTTGCTCCTTGTGCGGAAAGTTAATCAGTTGGCTTGCACAAATTCAGCGTGAAATAGTTTGTGTACACTTTATTATTTTAATTTACCTGTTTCATTATCTTTCATCTCATTTTGCTAGGGAGTACGAATTAAGCCGGCATTTTACATATCCTTAGCTACCTTCTTAAATAAATCGTTGTTTCTTTTTTCTACCATTTCCACACTTCAAAATGTTATGTTCTTTTAATTTATGAAGCAAAAAAACATTTTCCTTTTCATTAAAATTGTTGCTGTTGTTAATAAATGGTATCTACTTCTCGGTTGTATTTCGCACGTTGAGACTGGTGCATGCGCGGTACAAAGCGTCCTCTCCGGCCTCACACAACCACTCGAGAGATCTGGTTTTCAATCGCATAATCCAGATGTGGTAGTACGACTTTTCAAAAAATGAACACGATTGGATCAAGGTGCTTTCATGGGTTGTAGAAGGATTATTTAGAGACAAACTATTTAGGAAATCTGACTAATTTAGTGCATGGACACGTACTGGATGTGGTGGTGTGTAAAACCTATGGGGAGTATGTTAGTGCGTTGGCGTTAAAGGAACTAGAGATGTACAACCGGTCCCACCAAGCTGCACTCACCCTGTTGTTGGTGACCTTTATCCACGTATATTGCTTGGTCTGGGGAAGGCTTGGTCCGCCAAGCCTCCAACAGATCCAGTGTGCCTGTTAAATTAACTAATGGCTGTCCTGTCTAAACTAGGTTATAAAGTGCAATTGAAATCCCCCTGATAAGGACCTTATCTTGGTGAAATTTCATTAATTCATTTTTAAGTTTGTTAAAAGTTGCAGTTGTATCTGCCCCATGACATGGAGCATAGATGTTAGCTTTTGCTAAAACATGACTGTTCATCTTTATTCTGACTATCAACGCCCGGTCATGTTCCACCTCTGTGGAGGACAACAATGTGATGTTGGCAGATTTGTTTATGAGTATCGCTGATCCTGCGCTTGCATTTGTGCCAAGGCTAAATGCACAGGTGAACCCCCACCACCAAACCCTCTGATACGTCTCATCTGCCATTAGTATGTGTGTCTCCTGCACAACCAAGAAAAGCCAAGTGCTGCATGGTCATTTAAAACGTTTGAAATCAAGCTAACTTTTTTTTTTTTTCCGAGAGCTGCCAGGTGTTTATTAAGACTGTAGCGCCTTCTCTCATTAAGCAATGTTCGTTCCTACCTTGCGTTTGAGGACAGTCACAGACCTCCAAATAGTCTCCCACTTTCGTGGTCTTTCTAAAGGTGAAACTGATTTATTTCACTTAGTGAGTATAAGTCAGACGTATCACCGCACTCAGAGTCAGTATCATATTCCATTTCGTCACTGGTCACTTGGCTCCAAACATCTTGAACTTCCCAAGTGAGCACATTCATTGTCGGGGCAGATCGGCCCTCTGCAGCAGCCTGAGAAGTTATTGCTGCTCGAGCTCACAGGAACCCAGAAGGATTCACTAGCTGGTTCTTTTACGTGTTCCTGAACTTCTCCAAGCTTTCTACACACTTCGCAGTATTACATTTTTTTTTTACTCCTAAATAAATCCCCCGTCTGTTTAGGGGGATACACAGTCTCCACCACCATTTTCTGCGGAAGGTGAAGTGAAGTGAATTATATTTATATAGCACTTTTCTCCAGTGACTCAAAGCGCTTTACATAGTGAACCCATAATCTAAGGCCCTGTCTACATTAAGCCGGATAACTCCTTAAACAAATAGTTATTTAACCTGAACCCCGTATCAGCCACACTAAACCATCGTTTAAGGTTCCCCATCTTGGATATTTTTTTTCACGGGTAAGTGCGCTGTGTATTTCTTGAATCTGCGGCTCTTAGATTTGTATGGACTCATCGATCGTTTACAAACTGAGTTCGGAGAGGAAGTGACGCCACACACAGGAAGTGACGTCAGAAAGAACGCGCCACAGCCAGCTTCATAACAAGCGGTTTAGTAACGCTGAGCTAACCACTGGAAATATGGAGGCGAGTCATCCAGACGTGCTCGTGTTTCTCCTTCCGTCTGTACAGACGCTTGTGGAAATCACACATGAATACTTTAAGAGAAAGCGATTGCAGCTATTTGGGATACAACACTTCTCAGACGGCAAGAGAACTTTCGAATGTCCAGGTCAGCTGTGATTCTACTTACCGAAAAACTTTGTCCATTTGTCAAAGGGGAAACAACGAGAATACGGACTCCTGTGGATGTGATAAAAAAGGTAGCGTGTGCTTTGTATTACCTGGCCGTCGAGGGAAGACTAAGAAAAAAAGCAAATGCATTTGGACTGGCAAAGCAGACTGTATCAGTTATTGTCCGCCATGTATGTCGCGCACTCAACGTCTAGATCCAGAGTATATAAAGTCACCAAAAACGAATGGACAATGAAGGTGAAGGCAAAAGAGTGAGGAGTGTCCTGACCAGATATCTAGATCCCCAAAATTGATTGTTGTAAAAATGTTCTTTATCACATTGTTTACTTTCACGTGTTCATTTAAGATTTGATGAATTTATGATGGCTCAGGTGTGATTCACTACAATAGGGCCCCACAGCACACTGGATTCCAGTAAACTGAAATACCACAACACTGGATATTGTTCAGATAAGTTAAATTTAAGAACTTGCACACAAAGCAACACTGGAGGTGACTATGACGTGCGCATTTTCCGCGCATCCGTACTAGGTCGCGTTGCGCCGGGCGGACGGAGGGGGTTAGGGGGTCTTAAACGACCATTTTGTGTGTGTGGACAAGGATAAGGTTAGGTGGGATTTGCCCTGGATAACCTTAGCCTTTAGAAGGGGCCTGAGTTACATTTAAACCAGTGTGTGTGGCACTGGGAGCAGGTGGGTAAAGTACCTTACCCAAGGACACAACGGCAGTGACTAGGATGGTGGAAGCCGGGATCTAACTGGCAACCCTCAACCGAGCAACACCGTCTGATGGACCCGCCACCGAGTCATCAACCTTAGACACACACTCACTGGCCGTCACGCCATCGTGTACCTCCGCTGCAGCACCCGCCACATTAGTTAGGGACACGCCCAGCGCATCGTACTGTGCGGAATCAGACGGGCAATCAGTGACAAACTAGCAACTTATTTTTGTTGCCTATGAGGGCACTCAAGCTTCTTGTGACCCACGTCCCACCTGAGCTCCCATTCACCGCATAATAACTTTCTCCATGTTTCACTTCGAAGGAGATATCGAGCGTTTGATCACGTGATCAGTGAAAGATGCTTCAGTTTGCCATCCCTGCAGTGTAAATTTACATTTGCACTAGCAAACTTTCCAAATCTGCAGAGCTCTGGCCCTAGCTGTTCATTGGGGATGAAAGGCGGCTCACCGGACAAGGCAATCCGGTGAGTGTCCCTGTAAAGTTCTTTGTGCTGGGTTCTCTTGGACCGACAGACCACTGCCACACGCCCTCCGGCTCAGGGTTACAATGATGTTTATTTTACAAAAAACTTGTGCTTTTCAGCAATTGTCTCTGGTGGTTCTCGCTCTCCCTCTCACTCGCGTTCGTGCTCGCGTTCCATCAACTCTTTTCCTAACGGTCTCCGACGCTGCTATTAAAGAGACAGGTGATCCAGCTGTGGTATCCACTCACCTGTCAGCTGCTTCATAGCCGGCTCCTGCACACGCCCTGCCCGCAGGAGACGCGTGGACCACGCCCCCTCCACAGTCCCTAATAAACAGGCCGGATTCAATTAAGCGGTGAACTATAACTTCACTTTTAAGGAAAACAACTGCTTTGTTCATGCGTGATGCAAATGAAAGATGTTCGCATCCGATCTGCTCTACTACAGCAAGCAGGACCTCCTCCGCTGTCACACGAATGGCGTCAAAGACAGTGAAAAAAATGCCCAATAAACTTACATAAATGTCAAACCTACCTGGTCATGCAATTTGAAACTCCAACAAGTCCCAAAAGTTTAGAGAAAAGGCAACAATCATGCATCTGTCGCACGCCATCTACACATCATCCTGACATGCACACCACAGGTCGATAGATAGATAAATACTTTAGTAATCCCCTTGAGGGAAATTCAGGTAGCTTTTGTAGCTCATACAATAAATAAAAAGACATAAACATTACACATTAAAAGAGTGAGAATACAAGCAATACAAACAAACCAAGCTAAAATAAAGATAAAATAACAAGATAAAAAGACACTAGATACATCTAAAAATATATGTGTTGAGACAAAAGACTTTCAATGATGATCAGGAGCCTTTCAAAATTCTATTATAAATGTGTTCAGCACGGTGAAACAGGGTTTAGTGCATGTGCCTCACAATACAAAGGTCCTGAGCAGTCCTGGGTTCAATCCCGGGCTCGGGATCTTTCTTTGTAGAGTTTGCATGTTCTCCCCGTGACTGCGTGGGTTCTCTCCGGGTACTCCGGCTTTCTCCCACCGCCAAAGACATTCACCTGGGGATAGGTTGATTGGCAACACTAAATTGGCCCTAGTGTGTGAATGTGAGTGTGAATGTTGTCTGTCTATCTGTGTTGGCCCTGTGATTAGGTGGCGACTTGTCCAGGGTGTACCCCGCATCTGCCCGAATGCAGCTGAGATAGGCTCCAGCACCCCCGGCGACCTCCCAAAAAAATGGACAAGCGGTAGAAAATGGATGGAGATTATATACTATATTCACAACCAATCATTATTAACGAATAAGCCAGTGCATCTACAAACTCTATTATCTTTAAAGGGGAACATTATCACAATTTCAGAAGGGTTAAAACCATTACAAATCAGTTCCCAGTGGCTTATTTTATTTTTCGAAGTTTTTTTCAAAATTTTACCCATCACGCGATATCCCTAAAAAAAGCTTCAAAGTGCCTGATTTTAACCATTGTTATAAACACCCGTCCATTTTCCTGTGACGTCACACAGTGATGCCAACACAAACAAACATGGCGCATAGAACAGCAAGCTATAGCGAAATTAGCTCGGATTCAGACTCAGATTTCAGCGGCTTAAGCGATTCAACAGATTACGCATGTATTGAAACGGATGGTTGTAGTGTGGAGGCAGGTAGCGAAAACGAAATTGAAGAAGAAACTGAAGCTATTGAGCCATATCGGTTTGAACCGTATGCAAGCGAAACCGATGAAAACGACACGACAGCCAGCGACACGGGAGAAAGCGAGGACGAATTTGGCGATCGCCTTCTAACCAACGATTGGTGTGTGTTTGTTTGGCATTAAAGGAAACTAACAACAATGAACTAGATTTACAGCATATGAAATACATTTGGCAACAACATGCACTTTGAGAGTACAGACAGCCCAATTTTCATCAATTAATATATTCTGTAGACATACCCTCATCCGCGCTCTTTTCCTGAAAGCTGATCCGTCCAGTTTTGGAGTTGATGTCAGCAGGCCAGGGAAGCTAGGGTCGATATTCTTCTCTTGATCACCTTCGGTGGCATAAGGGACGGTGTGAGCCAAGACATCCAGGGGGTTTAGCTCGCTCGTCTGCGGGAACAAACTGCCGCCATTGCTTGGCGTGCTACCGAGGTCCTTTGTCCCTGAATTGCTCACACACTCCGGCAGATTCAATGGGGGTCTGGCGGCAGATTTCTTTGACTTTATCGTTGGAAATGCATCTGCTTTGAGTGTTGCAGGATATCCACACATTCTTGCCATCTCTGTCGTAGCATAGCTTTCGTCGGTAAAGTGTGCGGAACAAACGTCCAATTTCTTGCCACTTTCGCATCTTTGGGCCACTGGTGCAACTTGAATTCGTCCCTGTTCGTGTTGTTACACCCTCCGACAACACACCGACAAAGCATGATGTCTCCAAGGTACGGAAAACAGTCGAAAAAACGGAAAATAACAGAGCTGATTTGACCCGGTGTTTTGAGAAAATAGCGGATTGCTTTCCGATGTGACGTCACGTTGTGACGTCATCGCTCCGAGAGCGAATAATAGAAAGGCGTTTAATTCGCCAAAATTCACCCATTTAGAGTTCGGAAATCGGTTAAAAATTTATATGGTCTTTTTTCTGCAACATCAAGGTATATATTGACGCTTACATAGGTCTGGTGATAATGTTCCCCTTTAATACATGTGTATGCTTTCTTATAGGATAAAGTTCAAGTTAAAGTACCAATGATAGTCACACACACACTAGATGTGGCGAAAATACTCTTTGCGTTTGACCCAGCCCCTTGTTCCAACCCCTGGGAGGTGAGGGGAGCAGTGAGCAGCAGCGGTAGCCATGCTCGGGAATCATTTTGGTGATTTAACCCCCAATTCCAACCCTTGATGCTGAGTGCCAAGCAGGTAATGGGTCCCATTTTTATAGTCTTTGGTATGACTCGGCCGGGGTTTGAACTCACAACCTACCGATTTCAGGGCGGACACTCTAACCACAAGGCCACTGAGAACCTGCTACTTGCTGAATAGTGGAAGTGAAAATACTGCTAGTAACTGCTGAGTCCGGTTGAAAGAGTAGGAATAAATAAGATCTGCTCCGTCCAAGTGCAAAGGTGTGATTTACTACAATCTAACGTTGTTAAGCAGATTCAAAATGAACTAAACCATTACCTCTGTTTATTGTACGCCCCCCTTTTTTCCAGAATTGATGCTTCGTTACAATAAAAGTTAAACCTGCGGGATAAAAGCAGGTTAATTGTGACTTGTTCTCCTTGCTTATTGTTTTCATTGTCAGGAAAGCTTGTAAACGGAAAGCAGCAAAGCCTAAAAGGGCCCTGAGGCGACGCCCTCGCTCATCATTTAAATCAGTAGTCCCCAACCACCGAACCGATTGGTGCCGGGCCGCAAAATAAATAAAAATAAAAATAAAATAAATAAATAAATATATATATATATATATATATATATATATATATATATATTTTTTTTTTTTTTTTTTTTATTTTTTTTTTTTTATTGAATCGACATAAAAAACACAATATATACATTATATATCAATATAGAT
Source organism: Nerophis lumbriciformis (assembly GCF_033978685.3). Classification (NCBI taxonomy): domain Eukaryota; kingdom Metazoa; phylum Chordata; class Actinopteri; order Syngnathiformes; family Syngnathidae; genus Nerophis; species Nerophis lumbriciformis. Next base: position 13,541,767 of record NC_084555.2, on the reverse strand, counting down.
CAATACAGTCTGCAGGGATACAGTCCGTAAGCACACATGATTGTATTTCTTTATGAAAAAAAAATAAAATAAAAATAAAAAATAAAGAAAAAATACCCCCCCCTTGAGGCGACGCCCTCGCTCATCATTTAAATCAGTGGTCCCAACCACCGAACCGATTGGTACCGGGCCGCAAAAGAAAAAAAAGAAAATAAATAAATAAATATATATATATATATATATATATATATATATATATATATATATGTATATATATATATATATATATATATATATATATATATATATAAATATATATATATATATATATATATATTTTTTTTTTTTATTAATTTTTTTTATTGAATCAACATAAAAAACACAATATATATATTATATATCAATATAGATCAATACAGTCTGCAGGGATACAGTCCGTAAGCACACATGATTGTATTTCTTTATGAAAAAAAAAATAAAGAAAAATAAAAAATAAAGAAAAAAAATACCCCCCACCCCCCACCCCCCGGTCCGTGGGACAATTTTTCAAGCGTTGACCGGTCCGCAGCTACAAAAAGGTTGGGGACCACTGATTTAAATGACTCCGACCTGGTCCGTCCCCTAGCCCTTCGGTTGAAAAAAACTAAATGGAACTACATCTTGACTTTATCCTCTATTTCCAAAAGATTGGTGGTCCTCCATCTTCCTAAAGATGTCCTGTTGAATAAGCAATGGAGCTTTGCCTCTTCACTTGTCCACACCAGGAAGGACTTAACGACCCCAGCCTCTCTCTCCTCAGAGTCCCCCTCCCTTTTCCCAGAGCTTCCATCCACGCAGATTGCCCCCCCCCCTCTCCCCTTTTCCCCCAATCCCTCTTCCTCATCATCTCACCCACCATCCTCCTCCTCACTCCTCAGCCGACAGGATCTCCACGCTGTCGCACAAAAGAAGGCTCCGGCTTAGTGGCCTTGTGATGGATGCATTTTCATAGGCCAATCTCCGTTATCTTGGAGAAACAGGTCTCAGTCTCTATTCTCTTCAGGCTTTACAGTTCTGCTCCCGACACCCCCTTTTCATTTCCACCTCCTCCCTTCATCTCCAAGTCCTCCGCCAGCGTTTGGCGAAGGTCACTCATTAATACCGCTGAGCACCGATGCTGACCTCGTGACCCCGAGCTTGAAAGCCGGGCCTTTCCAAGCCCTAGCCCCCAATGCACTCACCCAGGGTCCGGTTTGGGGGATTACACACCCCATTCCCTTCCCTACAAGGTCAAGGACCGGCCTCCCAAAAAAACAAAAGGAGGCCCGTTCTTCACCGCATCACCATTCACGCTCCCTGGCGTGTCCCTCTTTAGATTGATTGACCATTCAGCAATAACGCTACAGTCAATCAATGAAATTCATTTGACAAACTTTATCAAAGGACGGCAATTTCTCAGAGAAAATGGAAACCCTGAAATGTAATGGCTTTGTCGATCCCAATTCGGCAACAAACGCAAATGATCTATTTCATATCTTATTAAAACGCTGCACTCTGTTATCTTTCATTGAGGCGCTTCAGCAGAGTGTTAAATGAATTTGCGCTCATTTGTCTGCTGGCGTTATCTGCTTGCGTTTGTAAATGAGCGTAAACAAGGTGCAAACAGCGTGCAGAGACAACCTCGCGTTTGTATTAGATGCCGACAGGATAGAAAATGCAACATACCAATCATGAAGTGTAGAGCAGCATAATAACTTTCAAATTACCATAGGCCAGAAAGTTGGTTTAATAAGTGTTTGGCGAGATTATTTTGCTTATGTAACAGACAGTGACAGAAAGAGCTAGAAAAAAAGTGTACATAAGGGCAACAATGTAGTTGTAAAACATTAAAAGATTACAGTTGGTACAAAATGCGGCTGCTAGACTTTAGACAAGAACAAGAAAGTTTGATCATATTACGCCTATACTGGCTCACCTGCGCTGGCTTCCTGTGCACTTAAGATGCGACTTTAAGGTTTTACTACTTACGTATAAAATACTAAACAATCTAGCTCCATCCTATCTTGCTGGTTGTATTGTACCATATGTCCCGGCAAGAAATATGCATTCTAAGATCTCCGGCTTATTAGTGATTCCCAGAGCCCCAAAAAAAGTCTGCGGGCTATAGAGCGTTTCCAGTACTCTGGAATGCCCTCCCAGTAACAGTTAAAGATTCTACCTCAGTAGAAGCATTTAAGTCCCATCTTAAAACTTCTTGCAACTCAACGCCAAGAAAACGGAAATGCTGATTATCGGTCCTGCTTGACACCGACATTTATTTAATAATACCAACTTAACATTTGACAACCAAACAATTACGCAAGGCGACTCGGTAAAGAATCTGGTTATTATCTTCGACCCAACTCTCTCCTTTGAGTCACACATTAAGAGTGTTACTAAAACGGCCTTCTTTCATCTCCGTAATATCGCTAAAATGTGTTCTATTTTATCCACTAGCGACGCTGAGATCATTATTCATGCGTTCGTTACGTCTCGTCTCGATTACTGTAACGTATTATTTTCGGGTCTCCCTATGTCTAGCATTAAAGGGGAACATTATCACCAGACCTATGTAAGCGTCAATATATACCTTGATGTTGCAGAAAAAAAGACCATATATTTTTTTAACCGATTTCCGAACTCTAAATGGGTGAATTTTGGCGAATTAAACGCCTTTCTAGTATTCGCTCTCGGAGCGATGACGTCACAATGTGACGTCACATCGGGAAGCAATCCGCCATTTTCTCAAACACGGAGTCAAATCAGCTCTGTCAGTTTCCGTTTTTTCGACTGTTTTCCGTACCTTGGAGACATCATGCCTCGTCGGTGTGTTGTCGGAGGGTGTAACAACACAAACAGGGACGGATTCAAGTTGCACCAGTGGCCCAAAGATGCGAAAGTGGCAAGAAATTGGACGTTTGTTCCGCACACTTTACCGACGAAAGCTATGCTACGACAGAGATGGCAAGAATGTGTGGATATCCTGCAACACTCAAAGCAGATGCATTTCCAACGATAAAGTCAAAGAAATCTGCCGCCAGACCCCCATTGAATCTGCCGGAGTGTGTGAGCAATTTAGGGACAAAGGACCTCGGTAGCACGCCAAGCAATGGCGGCAGTTTGTTCCCGCAGACAAGCGAGCTAAACCCCCTGGATGTCTTGGCTCACACCGTCCCTTATGCCACCGAAGATGATCAAGAGAAGAATATCGACCCTAGCTTCCCTGGCCTGCTGACATGAGGGTATGTCTACAGAATATATTAATTGATGAAAATTGGGCTGTCTGCACTCTCAAAGTGCATGTTGTTACCAAATGTATTTCATATGCTGTAAACCTAGTTCATAGTTGTTAGTTTCCTTTAATGCAAACAAACACATACCAATCGTTGGTTAGAAGGCGATCGCCGAATTCGTCCTCGCTTTCTACCGTGTCGCTGGCTGTCGTGTCGTTTTCGTCGGTTTCGCTTGCATACGGTTCAAACCGATATGGCTCAATAGCTTCAGTTTCTTCTTCAATTTCGTTTTCGCTACCTGCCTCCACACTACAACCATCCGTTTCAATACATTCGTAATCTGTTGAATCGCTTAAGCCGCTGAAATCCGAGTCTGAATCCGAGCTAATGTCGCTATAGCTTGCTGTTCTTTCCGCCATGTTTGTTTGTGTTGGCTTCACTATGTGACGTCACAGGAAAATGGACGGGTGTTTATAACGATGGTTAAAATCAGGCACTTTGAAGCTTTTTTTAGGGATATTGCGTGATGGGTACAATTTTGAAAAAAACTTTGAAAAATATAATAAGCCACTGGGAACTGATTTTTAATGGTTTTAACCATTCTGAAATTGTGATAATGTTCCCCTTTAAAAGATTACAGTTGGTACAAAATGCGGCTGCTAGACTTTTGACAAGAACAAGAAAGTTTGATCATATTACGCCTATACTGGCTCACCTGCACTGGCTTCCTGTGCACTTAAGATGCGACTTTAAGGTTTTACTACTTACGTATAAAATACTACACGGTCTAGCTCCATCCTGTCTTGTTGATTGTATTGTACCATATGTCCTGGCAAGAAAGCGTTCAAAAAACTTGGGCTTATTAGTGATTCCCAGAGCCCCAAAAAAAGTCTGCGGGCTATAGAGCGTTTTCAGTACTCTGGAATGCCCTCACAGTAACAGTTAAAGATTCTACCTCAGTAGAAGCATTTAAGTCCCATCTTAAAACTCATTTGTATACTCTAGCCTTTAAATAGACCCCCCTTTTAGACCAGTTGATCTGCCGTCTCTTTTCTGCTCTGCCCCCCTCTCCTGCATGGAGAGGTTATTAAGTGACTGCAGACGATTCGCTAGCTGTTCAAATTCAGGATTCGGGGTGGACCACTCATCTGTGAATCAGTTGGGGACGTCACTGCGCTGCTGACTTGTCTCCACTCAAGATGATCCCCTGCCGGCCACACTACGGACTGGACTCTCACACTATTAACTAGATCCACTCGACGTCCATTGCACCGGTCGCCCGGGAAGGCCCCCACATCTGCGATCCCCTCCAAGGTTTCTCATTGTATCCCATTACGTTGAGTTTTTTCATGCCCTGAGGATGTCGTTGTGGCTTGTGCAGCCCTTTGAGACACTTGTGATTTAGGGCTATATAAATAAACTTTGATTGATTGATTGATTGATTGATTAGTATATGGCCAGAAGGGACTAAATGAAATTATTACGAAGTTGTTTGCATGTTGGTCACCTTTTAAAATGAACAAACATGTGTTTTAAATTTTAAAACATATTAGAGGTGTGTTGACAGGAGTCACTCTACTGTCATTTTGCATGCCCGGTTCCAAGAACTCCTCATAAAGAATGTACAAAATCCCTTTTATCCACAGTCTGGTTGATAACCTCTCTCAAAAGGATTTCACAATAAAAACCTCCAGAACTTCCAAGCGGAAACCATGGTGTGGTCTCCCAACTTTCTTGACCTTAACCCCACACTTGCATGATCAAATTTGGTGTGTTCTTCCTGCGAGAAAAGAGCAAATACAGCTTGTTGGTTGAATTGCAAAGACTCCTGGTTGTGGAGTAGAATGCCATCCCACAGTAGTGTGTGACCAGGCTACTATGGTTCTTCCATGTGCAACTAACACAGTAACACTTTAGTATGGGGAACATATTCACCATTAATTAGTTGCTTATTAACATGCAAATTAGTAACATATTGGCTCTTAATTAGTCATTATTAAGTACTTATTAATGCTTTATTCTGCATGGCCTTATTATACAACCAGTAAGCCGTTAACTAAGAGTCTTCCCTCAATAATCTCAGAATTATTGCTTATTAGTACTAAGTAATGAAGTTGTTGTATATGATTCTCCCTTTAATACCACTTAATAAATATGGTCTGTTCTTACATAACAAAACATATCTCTAACCCTAACCCCAACTCTAAATTAAGTGTTTGTTACTTAGAATATGTTCCCCTAGTGTCCAAATAACTATAAATTAAGTCTTTGTTACTTAGAACATGTTCCCCATACTAAAGTGTTACCACTAACTACCAATATGCCTTGTTTCCTTCTTGATATTGTTCCCACTTCAATTATCAAGAATTAAAATGTGGGTTTAAGGGGCAAATTTAACTTCCTTACAAATAGTTTAAAGAAACAAAATAAACTAGTGTTTCAACGGGTAAATAACCTGTCAAATACAAATATTTTGTTATATTAAGTTGGCTGCAATCTCTCATTCAATCAGCCTCTAATTGGCACGGACCCGGTGTGAAAATAAAAAATAAAAACAGTCAGAGACAATAAGCTCATTCATTTTCTGCTCAGTCTGCAGTTTGCAGCTTCCTCATTTCCCAGCCGAGGAGTTTCACTGGGCCTCCATGTATCATATATCTCCGTGTTTTTCCTGCGTGGCTCTTTTTGGGCCCGGGGTCAAGGGGTGAAATAAAGCAGACCCCATTCTGAAGCTGACAGGGTCTCCAAAGCCTGAACCCGAGGGCAGTTTGTCCCCCGCCTCCCCTTTCGCTCTGCCTGACAGAGGCCGCATCCGACAAAGGTGCAGTTTGTTACAAGCTTCAGGGGAAGAAAAAAAAAAAAAAAACAACAGGGAGGGTTATTTGGTGTTCCTTTGACCCTTTAAGCCCTCTGAGATGAAAAGGCTTTCAATTTTTACCAGACAAAGAAGACCACTCCGGCACGCAACGCCGATACAGGCTTCAAAGCTCAGCACAAATTTTAATCAGAGACAAATTACTGTATATTGCACGGTGGGCCTGTGAGCCACTGCCATTGCATGAAGGGTTAAAGGTGCACACAACAAAATTCTACGTACAACAAATAGTCAACTGACTGAAGCTTTCCCTTTTTTTCTGTAATGTCCAAAAAGTCCTTGAATCAGCGTACAAGTGAACCCTTCAAAATAATGTAAAGGGATTTATTGTGTCCCTGTCTCAAACGTTTGTTATTGTAAAACCTTTATAAATTGGAGATGAAATGTTTTAAGTTACATTTTAACTGTCGTGCAAAATTACCGAGAATGTAACTGCTGTATGATAAAACTAAATGAAAGAAAAACTACTCAACATTTATAGATTTTCGACAGGCAAAAAGGGGTGTTCACCGAACAACACCATCACCTAGTGATGTTTTATAGGCACAGCTGGTGTTAATTTAATGAGCGTCGTTGAGTGCATTTTTGTGGTCATGCACAGGGTAAAATTATAAATGTACATACAGTATGTCAGTGATATTTTAAACAATAACTCCACTATTGGCAGCATTGTTGGGACTAACGCGTTAAGTAACGCGTTAGTGTAACGCCGTTAGTTTCGGCGGTAACTAGTAATCTAACGCGGTATTTTTATATTCAGTAACTCAGTTACCGTTACTACATGATGCGTTACAGCGTTATTTTACGTTATTTTTTATGTAGCATCGGCTGGAAACAGAAGATCTGAGTGTGTTTTATTGGAGCGCTGCGGTGGAAAAGAAGAGGCGTGCCTTCTGTGGGTGGGGGCGGGAGGGGGCTCCCATACCGTAGTTGAGGAGCGCAGGGGAGACGTTCCTCCTATGTACTTCGGGGCTAACAACCTTCACTTTACCCGGAAGTGGGTCTTTACAGCTGAGGGTGAATGACGAGGCCGGCGGTTTGTTGCAACTTTGTGACTTTATTGGACGAAGCCATCCACCAATCTGGAGCACCTGCACGCACTCACTGTCACGTTTCCTCACCTCTCTCGCCCACTCACTCACTGACGTCACTCACCTCACATGCTGTCATATCTTAAAGGGCCACACACACACATACGCTACTCTCATAACAACTAACAAGACATCATGGTGAAGCCAGAAGTTTCTTAACATGGAGACATTCTCAATACTTTTCTTTTGTCGAGCACAAAGAAAAGCCCTGCGATGAGGTGGCGACTTGTCCAGGGTGTACACCGCCTTCCGCCCGATTGTAGCTGAGATAGGCTCCAGCGCCCCCCGCGACCCCAAAGGGAATAAGCGGTAGAAAATGGATGGACAAAGAAAATAACATTTTAGTTAAATGTAAGTTGTGTCTTGGATCAAAGATCCTATCTACTTAAAGTTAAAGTTAAAGTGCCATTATGATGCAGCTATTTAAAATAGTTTTGTCAATTTGTTCTGGCCTGAAATAAATTGGCCCTTTGAAACATATCTTTGTCTTTGTGTGTTGTATGTAGACCACATTGCTTAGCAGAGTTCAGTGATGCAAATGCATGTCAATTTGATCAACAGATTGTATTATTCTCCAGTGCAATAACAGTACTGAAATGAAGGCTAAAAGGACATTAATGGGAGCCTTAAAAAAAAGGGGAAAAAAAGAAGTAACTTAATAGTTACTTTTCACTGTAACGCATTACTTTTTGGTGTAAGTAACTGAGCTAGTAACTGAGTTACTTTTGAAATAAAGTAACTAGTAACTGTAACTAGTTACTGGTTTTCAGTAACTAACCCAACACTGATTGACAGTAATAATGGGTATTTGAATTCATTAATATAATATTTGATGTGTATTCTTGTTGATTAATCATCATGTTTTTTTTTTATAGCGTATTGTTTTTTCTGTATTTGAGAAATGTTGCAATTTCTTTTTAAAACATGTGTTCATTGGATTTTTGACAAGTACATTACAGAAATGGGGACACATGTCAAATGTTCTTTTTTCTCACCCAACAAGTAACCTACAAAAATTATAAATAAAATAAAAATAAAATAATAAACTGATACAAATTGTATCAGTCAAATATTAACATGAAGCCACAGACAACTGCACTCCTGAATGTCCCCAACATGGTGCAGCCATACATAAAAGCAGACAAAAGGCTCATCAAATATCTACCTTTCAAATTATTTTCATCCATCCATCCATCCATTTTCTACCGCTTGTTCTTGTTGGGATCACGGGGGGTGCTGGAGCCTATCTCAGCTGCATTTGGGCGGAAGGCAAGGTACACCCTGGACAAGTCGCCACCTCATCGCAGGGCCAACACAGATAGACAGACAACATTCACACTCACATTCACACACTAGGGCCAATTTAGTGTTGCCAATCAACCTATCCCCAGGTGCATGTCTTTGGAGGTGGGAGGAAGCCAGAGTACCTGGAGGGAACCCACACAGTCACGGGGAGAACATGCAAACTCCACACAGAAAGATCCCGAGCCTGGGATTGAACTCAGGACTACTCAGGACCTTCGTATTATGAGACACATGCACTAACCCCTGTGCCCCCATGCTGCGCAATCGGGGTTAAATTTGAGATCAGTGTCTTTTAGATATTTTAGGAAACCACCTCATACTTCCTGAAACTTCACAGAACAACCGTTCAATGAAAGTCTAATTTTCTCCAGTTAGAGAACATACAGAACATTTTTAATCCAGCGGGTGTGGCAAGGAGGCATTGTTGCCTTCCAATTTTACACAATGAGTCTTCTAGCCAACAAAGTAGTAAATGCTACAAGATTATTTTTGAATTTGTTAAGGGTTGATGACTGAGGCGCTACCCCAAATAGTCCACTAAGAGGATCAATCCTATCGCCAATTACCAAAGAGAAAATATTAAAAATTTCAGTCAAATAATTTTGAAGGGATGGGCACAGCCAAAACATATGTAGCTGGCGACCAATCACATAATACCAATATACCGTCATACATCTCATCCAGCAGAACCTTGGTATAATAAGTATGATGTATTGCATTGAATAAGGCTGTGTCTGGCACAAATCGAAGACTTTTGAACTCTACTCAAAATCTGTGTCCAGCTCTTCTCAGATAGGGTGACTCCTAAGTCACCCTCCCATCCATCCATTTTCTACTGCTTGTCCCACTCGGGGTCGCGGGGGTGCTGGAGTCTATACAAGCTGCATTCGGGCGGAAGGCGGGGTACACCCTGGACAAGTCACCACCTCATCACAGGGCCAACACAGATAGACAGACAACAGTCACACACTAGGGCCAATTTAGTGTTGCCAATCAACCTATCCCCAGGTGCATGTCTTTGGAGGTGGGACGAAGCCAGAGTACCCGGAGGGAACCCACACAGTCACGGGGAGAACATGCAAACAGAAAGACCCCGAGCCCTGGAATCAAACCCAGGACCTTCGTATTGTGAGGCAACAGCACTAACCCCAGTGCACCATGCTGTCTGTAACTTTAAAAGTCACAGGCAAAGTGACTTAATTATATTCAGAGACTCAGGGTGTGAATGTAAATTGTTTAATTTTATAGCAAATTGATCCTTTTAAAGTCGGAAGTGATTGCAAAAAAGCATCTAAAACTGTATCAGTCAGTAGGTTTTGAAAACGGGAACAGTATTATGCAGTGACGTGCGGTGAGGTTCATGACTGGTGAGGCACTGACTTCATCACAGTCAGATTTACAAACATATGAACCCTAAAGAGTATCTTATTCACCATTTGATTGGCAGCAGTTAACGGGTTATGTTTAAAAGCTCATACCAGCATTCTTCCCTGCTTGGCACTCAGCATCAAGGGTTGGAATTGGGGGTTAAATCGCCAAAAATTATTCCCGGGCGCGGCGCCGCTGCTGCCCACTTCTCCCCTCACATCCCAGGAGGTGAACAAGGGGATGGGTCGAATGCAGAGGACACATTTCACCACACCGAGTGTGCGTGTGACAATCATTGGTACTTTAACTTAACTTTAACTTTACACATACAAACTGTAGCACACAAAAAAGCACATGTAATAAAAAAAAACGTTATTATGGTCTGACCTTTACTTATAAGTGCGGGAACAGTGGTGTTCGTGTTGGAGGAGTTGTGAATGAATGAAATATGAAATCCGTGCTGCAGTCTGCAGGTGTACCTAATGTTGTGTCCCTGCAGTCGTTCAAGGCTCCTCCGGTGCGAGCATTGTTGTTTTTGCACTTTTTGGCTTCTTGTTAAGTGACTTTTTTTGGGTGGATTCGGTCTTGCACGTGAAGGGTTTGGGTGTGGGCTTTGGTTGGTGTGGCGCTCCCGTCGGGGGATGCATTCTGCGGCGGGGGTGCATTAACCGGCACCAGGAGGCGGGATTACTGCGAGCCTCAGCCAGTCCGTCTTCGCAGCAGTATTTATGATTGCTCAGCACAAGAAATACTTTACACACATACAGTTGTTGACAAAATACACTGTACATGATATACCTCAGCTAACTAAACAATGGAAATGTATCATATAATTCATATAGCAATACAGTCTCACTGCACAGCAGGCCAGCAGTTAGCCGAGTCCGCAATCCATGTTGAGGCACAACTGAGTGACGTGCCTCAACTGGCTGCTGGTCACCGCACCGTCTCTTCTCAGTATTTGAACGGCAAATGTGAAAATTCAGCGATTTTGAATAAAAATAATCTAAAACTGGTGAAGTTAAATGGAAAATAACTTTATAGTACAATCACTGAATACATAAAACAATTTAATTTTTTTTTTTTTCTTTTTACATTTTTTTTCTTTCCATGACGGCAGGTGAGGCCCGCCACGTCACTGGTATTATGAAAAAAACTGAAAAAGTGTCGATTAGGGAGTGAATAAATATAAGTAAGATGGTGGAAAGAAGCACACGTGTTGTCAATGTATAATTATTTAATGTTGTTGATGCCCAGACTTGACCATCTTAAAAAGGCACTATCGTCAAGCCATAGATATCACTGCCTCTTCAGTGATAAGAGCAGGTGCATCATACAATATATTGAATAGACGTCATTGATTAGAAAAGGAGTGCCTCATCCGAATGAACCCGGTTTTATTTGCATTAATAATAGAAGGTAGAATAGTGTCCAGACATAAAGCCAGCAGTTCGGATAATAATTTAAAGTCCACATTTAACTGGCTAATAGGAATATTCCTATTACTCTGTATATGAGTGCACGACAAAGGGTCCTTGGCTTTTTGGAGAGAATCGGAGAGAAATTGAAGCTTGGTTGAACATTTGCGGGAGGCAGCCAGATTCAGACTATTCATTGTACATGTCATACAACAATATGGGGGATTAGCTTATGCCCAAACGTTTAAAAAAAATTGGGAGGATAGCCATCTGGTCCAGGGGATTTTCCGTTTTGGAGTGATAATGCTGCAACATTTAATTCCGCAGCAGTAATTGGTCTCTTTAACTCTGCTGCAGCAGACTGATCAACTGAGGGGATGTCCAAATTGGTAAAAAAAAGTATCAAGTTCAGGAGTAGAACAATGAGAAGATGAGTGCAGGAACGCATACAAATTCCTAAATACATTATTGATCTCAAGACAATCCATAGCTATACCTGAATCTGATTGAATCTGCGGAATTTACTGGGATGCTGATATCTGGCGTAGTTGATGAGCTAGTAATTTACTAGCTTTATTGCCATGATCATAAAACTGAAATATAGTATTTGTTCAGTAGCACTGTCTGTCGCAAGGACATCAAGTTCTGCCTGTAGAGAGAGCTTTTCCTTATAAATGTCTGGGTTTTGAGAGTACAAGTTGTCAGACAGAGATTTGCATTTTGTCAGACTAGTCAATTTATTCTTCCAGAGTTTTTTTTCTCATAACTTGTACAGGATATTATCTCCCCCCGAATGGATGCCGTCAGCGCCTCCCAGAGTACAGAAGCCTACATCCCGGGAGTGTTGTTCAAGAGCACCCAAAAAATCTATTTGACGCGAAACAAAATTCCCCAAGTCCTCATTTAAAAGTAATCTTATATATACAGTAGACGCCAAGGCGCACGTTGTTGTTGCCAGGTTTTTCAAGAGTAAAGCCATTGAAATTGGACCATTATCAGAGATAACATTTGCATCATATATTAGCATATAGATATAGATCAGAGGTTCTTAACCTGGGTTCGATCAAACCCTAGGGGTTCGGTGAGTCGGGCTCAGGGGTTCGGCGGAGGTCAAGACACACCCGACTCATCGTGTAAATAAAAACTTCTCCCTATCGGCATATTACGGATACGGCAACAGCAGAAGTCAGACTGATTTGCAGGTGTGTAATTTGTTGTGAGTTTATGCACTGTGTTGGTTTTGTTGTTTGAACAAGGTGATGTTCATGCACGGTTCATTTTGTGCACCAGTAAAAAAACATGGTAACACTTTAGTAGGGGCAACATATTCACCATTAATTAGTTGCTTATTAACATGCAAATTAGTAACATATTGGCTCTTAACTAGTCATTATTAACTACTTAATAATGTCTTATTCGGCATGGCCTTATTATAACCCTAATCATCTAACCCTGACCCTAACCCTCTAACCCTAACCCTAACCAAATAACTCTAAATTAAGTCTTTTTTACTTAGAATATGTTCCAAAAACATATAACTTTGTCTCGAATTTGAAAAAAAAACACATTTTATTTGTCACTAAAGAAGGGTTCGGTGAATGCGCATATGAAACTAATGGGGTTCGGTACCTCCAACAAGATTAAGAACCACTAATATAGATAAAAATAGTTGATCATAAACTAGTATGTGGTCAATGCAGGTGAAAGTGTGGTGAACGTTAGAGAAGGAGTATTGCCTTTTAGAATTGATTAATCGTGATTGTTCTTTAACTCTCTCCACTTCTTTTTGCACTGCATTCATCTAATTACTGACAGTATAACAACCCAGGTAACCATTCACAGTTAATGTAAAGAAACATGTGATGTCAAAATAAATTGGGTGATTAACCTGTGTTTATACATGATTATTGCAATATATTTTTGTGATTATTCACATAGATTAACTTGCTATATTTCACTGCGCTAACATATACATAGATATACATACATACTGTATATATACAGTACATAAATATACATACATACATACATGTATGTCTATATATATATATATATATATATATGTGTGTGTGTGTGTGTGTGTGTGTATATATATATATATATATATATATATATATACTAGGGCTGTCAAAGTTAACGCGATAATAATGCATTAACTATAATTTTCAATAACGGCACACATTTTTTTAACGGGCAATTAACGCGCACGCATCCATTTTGACCCTCGGGCTGCGCCGTAGCGGGGGGAACTTGGCTGCAGTTAACTTAAAGGAAAGTCAACCTTATGGAAATATCAGGTTCAAAGACATGGCAAGTTGTTCTCCTGACAAGAGAGGACTGTTTTTCGCCGTGAGAAGAGGCGACATCTCTGCAGCAAACGCCTGCTGTGCGCATCATCCTAGAGGTGGGTGATGCTTAACTTCCGTGTTCAGATTACGGTTAAGGTGTAGTGATAACATAACATTTGGATTGTTACTGTGACTGATTTAGAGGCTATTTAATCCCTACAAGCCTGTTTCGCAGGTTTCCTTGCTCTTTACCTGCTGAAGAACAGGGAAACCTGCGAAACAGGCTTGTAGGGATGAAATAGCCTCTGTGTTTTTTCCTGACCTAACGTATATTCCGCTCTACCCCGGTATTGAGCACAGTATAACAGATAAACTACAGTAACCTCGACTATATTTTGTAATATATATTATTTTCAATTGATTGCACTTTTGAATTTGGAATAATCATGATTAATCACAAGATATTACTCGCTTCAAAATTTAAATTGACTCAAATAGAACCCCAATATTTGGACACGTCCAAATATATTGCCAGAATGTCATCCAGGAACATTTTAAGTTTTATATTTAAATGCACATCATTCATTTGCTCAAAAGTTGATTACAGTTTTATCTAAAACTAGGGTCACAATCTCAGGAGTTGAGCGTAAACAGCGACGTTTACAAAAGTATCAGAATTTCTCATTTGGAAATATCAACATTTGCTCGGGGCCATTGGTCAACATGGTAACTTTTGTGTAATTTTTAAAGACAACAGAGAAGCGCACAGGGATACAACTAGGAGGCAGGCCTAGAGTATTTACATGCGCATGCCCATACCAGTAAGTCTGGCACGTATTGACTTTAATGTGACTCACTTAAAAAAAAAAAAGACAGCGTGAAGAGATATTTAATACTCACTTCCAAAGCAGAGCTCTGTGACTACCAGGTATTATTTTTACCCCTTTGGAATGGTTTACCACGACTATCAGACATTGTAACAACATGTATGGGTTAAAAATTACCTTGCGGTAAAAAATGTGGTGTTGGGAAACTATCAAAAACATGACTACTTGTTTGGACTATCTCAACTGTAGGACACAGGTGCAAAAAACTCACTGTGGAATAAGGGACATAACACACCAGACAAGGCTTCAGAAGACCAAAGATACCCAGGCAAGATGGAACTAATCTCATGGTCGCTCAATGCTATTGACAAAATGTTTTCCAGCATATGTTATTCTTGTTCTGAAATTGTCATGTATCCATCAAATCTGCTGTTGAAACTTGGACTATATAACCAACATATATTGTAAATTAGGGGCGGGACATGGATAAGCATTATTGCTTTATTCCCCGTATCCCTTTTAGGTGGGTGCCGTTGCATGTCTGTCAAATTACAAAGAGTGACAAAGTGTTGCTATATATGTCTGCCGGAATAAATACATTCATCCATTCAAAAAAAAAGAGAAAAGGCCTACTGAAATGCGATTTTCTTATTTAAACGGGGATAGCAGGTCCATTCTTTGTGTCATACTTGATCATTTTGCGATATTGCCATATTTTTGCTGAAAGGATTTAGTAGAGAACATCGACGATAAAGTTCGCAACTTTTGGTCGCTGATAAAAAAGCCTTGCCTGTACCGGAAGTAGCAGACGCGTAGCGTGACGTCACAGGTTGTGGAGCTCCTCACATCCGCACATTGTTTACAGTCATGGCCACCAGCAGCGAGAGCGATTCGGACCGAGAAAGCGACGATTTCCCCATTAATTTGAGCGAGGATGAAAGATTCGTGGATGAGGAAAGTGAGAGTGAAGGACTAGAGGGCAGTGGGAGCGATTCAGATAGGGAAGATGCTGTGAGAGGCGGGTGGGACCTGATATTCAGCTGGGAATGACTAAAACAGTAAATAAACACAAGACATATATATACTCTATTAGCCACAACACAACCAGGCTTATGTTTAATATGCCACAAATGAATCCCGCATAACAAACACCTCCCCCCTCCCGTCCATATAACCCGCCAATACAACTCAAACACCTGCACAACACACTCAATCCCACAGCCCAAAGTACCGTTCACCTCCCCAAAGTTCATACAGCACATATATTTCCCCAAAGTACCCAAAGTTACGTACGTGACATGCATATAGCGGCACGCACGTACGGGCAAGCGATCAAATGTTTGGAAGCCGCAGCTGCATGCGTACTCACGGTACCGCGTCTGCGTATCCAACTCAAAGTCCTCCTGGTAAGAGTCTCTGTTGTCCCAGTTCTCCACAGGCCAATGGTAAAGATTGACTGTCATCTTTCGGGAATGTAAACAATGAAACACCGGCCGTGTTTGTGTTGCTGAAGTCGGCCGCAATACACCGCTTCCCACCTACAGCTTTCTTCTTTGCTGTCTCCATTGTTCATTGAACAAATTGCAAAAGATTCACCAACACAGATGTCCAGAATACTGTGGAATTTTGCGATGAAAACAGACGACTTAATAGCTGGCCACCATGCTGTCTCAAAATGTCCTCTACAATCCGCGACGTCATCATACCGAGACGTTTTCAGCAGGATATGTCGGGCGAAATTTAAAATTGCACTTTAGTAAACTAACCCGGCCGTATTGGCATGTGTTGCAATGTTAAGATTTCATCATTGATATATAAACTATCAGACTGCGTGGTCGGTAGTAGTGGTTTTCAGTAGGCCTTTAAGTGCGCTTTATAAACAATTATAGGTAATTATTGTATTTAATTTTTTAAACATGTTTTTATGTTCCAACATATTTACTTTCTGTTCCCATGGTTACATTATTTTTCTTCGTTGCCATCACCAGAACCCATCATTGCCGGCGCCAAAGAAAAAGCAAAACACACTCAAGTCTCTCATGTGTATTTAAACTCCCAGGTTTTGTGCAACGTCAGGAGATAAAAACCTGATGGGAATACTTAAACCCAAGTAATCTGAAGGCTACTATCAACATCAACCGCAAATACTGCTTAAAACAGCATTCGGGATAATAAAAGCATATCTATCATTTACAACGCAGGGCGAAGGGAAACGAGGAAGTCTGAGTGCACCGTGTCTTCTTCCATTTACTAAACATTTTATCAAATTTTACAAAGCCTGCTTAATATTTAAAGCCTCGGTCATGCAGCCTAATGGTCTAGGGCAGGAATAAAGTATTCAGGGGTCAATTGTTTTATTAAGATAAATGAGGAGGAGCAAGAGGGGACGTCATATCTGGACTGCTTTTCCCTTCTTCCTCTGAGCACCAGTGAGGCATAATAAAAGGAGTAAGGCTTGCCACTTAGCTTATCTACTTAAGTGGCTTATGGATGTATTTGTCCAGGACACGCATGCTATATATATATATTTCTTTTTTCTCCATCAATTCATTTTTCATCAACTTTCTCTCCTCGTTGAACGTATCAAGAAATGTTCCAGTTGATGACTACACCGCAAGAACATTCAAGTAGATTAGAATGGCGGGAGGAGAAAAGGGTACCTATTGTAGTATATGAAGCATTACCATATTATCTTTCCTAAGATAGTGGTTGTAAGCGTTTATTTCCGACATTATTCTATATTTTTAAGATACTAGTCATGTCGTGATATTGTATGGCTACACATATGCACTTGCGATGTGGCTGGGTATTGTGGCCAAACAGCTCAATATTTGTTTCATCTGACCACAGAACTTTCCTCCAGAAGGTCTTATCTTTGTCCATGTGATGTCAGATGAAACAAGAATTGAGCTGTTTGGCCACAATACCCAGCAATATGATTGGAGGAGAAAAGGTGAGGCCTTTAATCCCAGGAACACCATGTCGACCGCCAAGCATGGTGGTGGTAGTATTATGCTCTGGGCTGCCAATTGGACTGGTGCTTTACAGAGAGTAAATGGGACAATGAAAAAGGAGGATTACCTCCAAATTCTTCAGGACAACCTAAAATCATCAGCCCGGAGGTTGGGTTTTGGGCACAGTTGGGTGTTCCAACAGGACAATGACCCCAAACACACGTCAAAAGTGGTAAAGGAATGGCTAAATCAGGCTAGAATTAAGGTTTTAGAATGGCCTTCCCAAAGTCCTGACTTAAACGTGTGGACAACGCTGAAGAAACAAGTCCATGTCAGAAAACCAACACATTTAGCTGAACTGCACCAATGTTGTCAAGAGGAGTGGTCAAAAATTCAACCAGAAGCTAGTGGATGGCCACCAAAAGCGCCTTATTGCAGTGAAACTTGCCAAGGGACATGTGACCAAATATTAACATTGCTGTATGTATACTTTTGACCCAGCAGATTTGGTCACATTTTCAGTAGACTCATAATAAATTCATAAAAGAACCAAACTTCATGAATGTTTTTCGTGACCAACAAGTATGTGCTCCAATTACTCTATCACAAAAAAAAGAGTTGTAGAATTTATTGTAAACTCAAAACAGCCATGACATTATGTTCTTTACAAGTGTATGTAAACTTTTGAGCATGACTGTATAAACTATATAACTATTGTATAGTCCGTATATACCAGAGCTGCAGATGTAAATTAGCCTTTGGCTACAATCTGGCACATTTTCTATTTTAGATGTTCATTAATGTGCATTGTCCCATGTAACAAGGATATAACACATATGATAAATAGCGACTTCCTATCAGGCGTTTTATTATACATATATGAACAAGGTTATTGGTGTGTCTAGTGAAGTGCTTCTCAAATATTTTCTTTTAAGCCCTCCTCCCGAGGGAGAACATTTTTTTTTCACACCCCCTTACTCTTAATCGTGACTATAGATCAGTGGTTCTTAACCTGGGTTCGATCGAACCCTAGGGGTTCGGTGAGTCGGCCTCAGGGGTTCGGCGGAGGTCAAGACACACCCGACTCATCGTGTAAATAAAAGCTTCTCCCTATCGGCGTATTACGGATACGGCAACAGCAGAAGTCAGACTGATTTGCAGGTGTGTAATTTGTTGTGAGTTTATGCACTATATTGGTTTTGTTGTTTGAACAAGGTGATGTTCATGCACGGTTCATTTTATGCACCAGTAAAAAAAAAACATGGTAACACTTTAGTATGGGGAACATAGTCACCATTAATTAGTTGCTTATTAACATGCAAATTAGTAACATATTGGCTCTTAACTAGTCATTATTAGGTACTTATTAATGCCTTATTCGCAGAGGTGGGTAGAGTAGCCAGAAATTGTACTCAAGTAAGAGTACTGTTACTTTAGAGATTTATTACTCAAGTAAAAGTAAGGAGTAGTCACCCAAATATTTACTTGAGTAAAAGTAAAAAGTATGTTGTGAAAAAACTACTTAAGTACTGAGTAACTGATGAGTAACATACACACTCATATATATATATATATATATATATATATATGTATGTATATATATATATATATATATACATATATATATATATATATATATATATATATATATATATATATATATATATATATATATATATATGTATGTGTGGGAAAAAAAATCACAAGACTATTTCATCTCTACAGGCCTGTTTCATGAGGGGGGGTACCCTCAATCATCAGGAGATTTCCTGATAAATCTCCTGATGATTGAGGGTACCCCCCCTCATGAAACAGGCCTGTAGAGATGAAATAGTCTTCTGATTTTTTTTTTCCCACACATACATATATTGCGCTCTACTACGGTATCGAGCACTATTTTTTGGATAACCTTATTAAGACATATATATATATATATATATATATATATATATATATATATATATATATATACACATATATATATATATATATATATATATATATATATATATATATATATATATATATGTATATATATATATATATATATATATATATATATATATATATATATATATATATATATACACACATATATATATATATATATATATATATATATATATGTATACACACATACATACATATACATTGATATATACAGTATATAATTTATATGTATTTATTTAGCTGTTTTTGTTTACATATTAAAGGTGTTTTAATGAATATACATGCATGTTTAACATATAGATTCCTTTCTTTCATGAAGACAAGAATATAAGTTGGTGTATTACCTGATTCTGATGACTTGCATTGATTGTAATCAGACAGTAGTGATGATAACGTCCACGTTTTCAAATGGAGGAGAAGAAAAGTTTCTCCTTTCTGTCTAATACCACATGAAAGTGGTTGGTTTTTGGCATCTTATTTGTACAGCTTCCATATTCGTTTTTATACACTTTACAAGTAATACATTGGCGGCAAACTCCTTAGCTTGCTAGCTTGTTTGCGCTGGCTTTCGGAGACTCTTGTTTTGAAAGCGCAGGCGCGATGGAGCGGCACTTTTATTGTGAAGACAGGAACGTCCTCATGTGCGGTCAGTCTTTAGGCTTTTGACGGGATGTACGGGTGAAATAAAGTATCTTTTTTCCTTCACACTTTTGATTGATTGATTGAAACTTTTATTAGTAGATTGCACAGTACAGTACATATTCCGTACAATTGACCACTAAATGGTAACACCCCAATACGTTTTTAAACTTGTTTAAGTCAGGTCATGTGACCTCCTGGCTCTGTTTGATTGGTCCGCCGTCACCAGTGACTGCATCTGATTGGTGGAACGAAGTGAAACGTCACCAGTAAGGCAGGCACTTTGAAGGTCTGTCTGACAGACCAAAACAAACAAAGCGTGCATTAACAGATCGATAAAAATTAGTAGCGAGTAGCGAGCTGAATGTAGATAAAAGTAGCGGAGTAAAAGTAGCGTTCCATCTCTATAAATATACTTAAGTAAAAGTAAAAGTATGTTGCATTAAAACTACTCTTAGAAGTACAATTGATCCCAAAAGTTACTCAAGTAGATGTAACGGAGTAAATGTAGCGCGTTACTACCCACCTCTGCTTATTCGGCATGGCCTTATTATAACCCTAACCCTCTAACCCTGGCCCTAATCCTAACCCTAACCAAACAACTGTAAATTAAGTCTTTATTACTTAGAATATGTTCCCCTAGTGTCCAAATAACTTTAAATGAAGTCTCTGTTACTTAGAATATGTTCCCCATACTAAAGTGTTACCAAAAACATATGACTTTGTCTTGAATTTGAAAAAAAAATCTAAACATTTTATTTTTCATTAAAGAAGGGTTCGGTGAATGTGCATATGAAACTGGTGGGGTTCGGTACCTCAAACAAGGTTAAGAACCACTGCTATAGATAGTATACTTTGTCTATAAAATTGTTCTAACTATACTTCTGCATAACATTGCCTTTTAACATTAAAAGGAAACAACACTTTTCTCATCTCCGACCATGGTTACATGGCAACGCACCTCGCCTCACCAGGGTGGCCCGCCCCACTGTGGGAAAGGCAAAATTTAAGTCGGATAAACCATTTTTCAGTTGTAAAAAAAATATTTCCTGCTTCTGTGCTGCCCAGTAGCAAATGCGTCACGGACCAGTATTGATCCTCAGACCAATGGTTGGGGACCACTGGTTTAAAGTACAGATTATCTGATTGATGTAAGAGTATCATCAGTGAATAACATTAATCATATTAATACATCATTAATATTAGGGGTGTGGGAAAAAATCGATTCGAATTCGAATCGCGATTCTCACGTTGTGCGATTCAGAATCGATTCTCATTTTTAAAAAATATATATTTTTTTATTTTTTTATTTTTTTTCTTTCTTTCTTTTTTTTTTTTTTTTTTTTAAATAATCAATCCAACAAAACAATACACAGCAATACCATAACAATGCAATCCAATTCCAAAAACCAAACCCAACCCAGCAACACTCAGAACTGCAATAAACAGAGCAATTGAGAGGACACACAAACCAAAAGTAGTGAAACAAAAATGAATATTATCAACAACAGTATCAATATTAGTTACAATTTCAACATAGCAGTGATTACAGATCCCTCATTGACATTATCATTAGACATTTATAAAAAATATTAAAAAAGAACAAAAGTATCACTGTGGCTTACACTTGCATCGCATCTCATAAGCTTGACAACACACTGTCCAATATTTTCACAAAGATAAAAGAAGTCATATTTTTGGTTCATTTAATAGTTAAAACAAATTTACATTATTGCAATCAGTTGATAAAACATTGTCCTTTACAATTATAAAAGCTTTTTACAAAAATCTACTACTCTGCTTGCATGTCAGCAGACTGGGGTAGATCCTGCTGAAATCCTATGTATTGAATGAATAGAGAATCCTTTTGAATCGGGAAAAAATCGTTTTTGAATCGAGAATTGTGTTGAATTGAAAACAAAAATCGATTTTGAATCGAATCGTGACCCCAAAAATCGATATTGAATCGAATCGTGGGACACCCAAAGATTCACAGCCCTAATTAATATAATTATTGCTATATTATTATTGGGGCATCTACTGGGTGTTAAGTCCCCTGTCTAAAAACGAGTTACTCCTCTGTTTCGAACTTTGATCAAGGTTACTTGAAGGCACCACAATAATGTGCTATCAGATCCAAAAGTTAAATTTGTGTTAAGCATTCCTAATTTAATTCAGACAAACATATTATTGAACTTTAACAGGGAAATTGAGGTTATCTTAACTTTTATTTATTTATTTTATTTATTTATTTATTATTCAATCCAAAGAAATAATACACAATAATACCATAATAATACAATTCCAATTCCAAAACCAAACCCGGCCCACCAACATTCAGAATAGCAACCAACTGAGCAATTGAGAGGACACACAAACATGACACAAAGCAATCCAAAAGTAGTCAAACAAAAATGAATAGAATCAACAACAGTATCAATATTAAAAATTATTCCAACATAGCAGGGATTAAAAATCCCTCATTGACATTATCATCGCAGCCGCGACTGATTTAAATGACTGCGATGAGGTGGCGACTTGTCCAGGGTGTACCTTGCCTTCCACCCGTGTGCAGCAATCCCCGCGACCCGAAAGGGACAGGCGGTAGAACATGGATGGATGGATGGATGGATGATTTGAATTACTTTTCTTTTTTTTTTATAAAAGCCCAGACCATGATCATGTGGCCCCCCAGAGGGCCCCGAATACAGCACAGCTTGTGTTGTGAATGCACTAATTGAGGCCGGCCTGCTATTATAACCAAGAGTCACCATCACAAAAGGTTTGATTGCATCAGACATTTTAATATAAACATCCATTTATCTACATAATCTGATAAGAGATGCCTGTTGGCATCTTTTGCTGTATAATCGCTACACCACAAATGAGGCTTGCTGATGACTAACGGCCATCTTTAGTCGAGCATCTCTAACCGCCACGACTTTTATGGACTGCTGCATCTTTTGTAACCCCCCCCCCAAAAAAAAAATCTAATCTGATGCATTATAAGGGGGAGAACAGATGGAGCTAGGGAAGTGGGCGGTGACAACCGTTAGCTATGAGGCGTTCAGCCCCGCAGACATTTACATGGCATTGGCCATAACCCCCTCCTCAAACCCAAACCACCCTGGTGTCATTGTTGTAATTGCCTTGACACTTGGAAGCTGCTCATAATCCTGTTTGGACAGCAGGCTCAATTGAATAGAAAAGAGAACATACAGTCTGTGTGTCCCAAATGGTCAGACACATTTTTGTGTGCTGGGAGTGATACAGACTTCTTGGAACGAGTTCACGAAAAATCCACAAATCCTCCATTTAATATGAAACTAACATGAGTTTCCAATAATTTCTACAACTCTTTTTTTTTTTTTTGTGATAGAGTGACTGGAGCACATACTTGTTGGTCACAAAAAACAATCAATAAGTTTGGTTCTTTTATCAATTTATTATGGGTCTACTGAAAATGTGACCAAATCTGCTGGGTCAAAAGTATACATACAGCAATGTTAATATTTGGTTACATGTCTCTTGGCAAGTTTCACTGCAATAAGGCGCTTTTGGTAGCCATCCACAAGCTTCTGGTTGAATTTTTGACCACTCCTCTTGACAAAATTGGTGCAGTTCAGCTAAATTTGTTGGTTTTCTGACATGGACTCGTTTCTTCAGCATTGTCCACACGTTAGGCCTTTGGGAAAGCCATTCTAAAACCTTAATTCTAGCCTGATTTAGCCATTCCTTTACCACTTTAGGCGTGTGTTTGGGGTCATTGTCCTGTTGAAACACCCAACTGCGCCCAAGACCCAACCTCCTTAGGTTGTCCTGAAGAATTTGGAGGTTATCCTCCTTTTCATTGTCCCATTTACTCTCTGTAAAGCACCAGTTCCGTTGGCAGCAAAACAGGCCAAGAGCATAATACTACCACCACCATGCTTGGTGTTCCTGGGGTTAAATCACCAAAAATGCCACTGCTGCTCACTGCTCCCCTCACCTCCCAAGGGGCGAGGGTGATGGGTCAAATGCAGAGGGTAATTTCACCACACCTAGTGTGTGTGTGACAATCATTGGTACTTAAAAATCTCTTAAAATTAAAGGCCTCACCTTTTCTCCTCCAAACATATTGCTGGGTATTGTGGCCAAACAGCTCAATTTGTGTTTCATCTGACCACAGAACTTTCCTCCAGAAGGTCTTATCTTTGTCCATGTGATGTCAGATGAAACAAAAATGTAGCTGTTTGGCCACAATACCCAGCAATATGTTTGGAGGAGAAAAGGTGAGGCCAATAATCCCAGAAACACCAAACCTACCGTCAAGCATGGTGGTGGTAGTATTATGCTCTAGACCTGTTTTGCTGCCAATGGAACTGGTGCTTTACAGAGAGTCAACCAACAAATTTAGCTGAACTGCACCAATTTTGTCAAGAGGAGTTGTCAAAAATTCAACCAGAAGCTTGCCAGAAGCTTGTGGATGGCTACCAAAAGCGCCTTATTGCAGTGAAACTTGCCAAGGGACATGTAACCAAATATTAACATGGCTGTATGTATACGTTTGACCCAGCAGATTTGGTCACATTTTCAGTAGACCCATCAGGCTACAATTAAGGTTTTAGAATGGACTTCCGAAGGCCTGACTTAAACGAGTTGTAGAAATTATTGGAAACTCAAGACAGCAATGACATTATGTTCTTTACAAGTGTATGTAAACTTTTGATCGCGACTGTATATGTAAGAGATGTGACATTGCAAAACGAATGCAATCTTTCGAACAGCTCGTTCAATTGAACGAGGAGAACCGATTTGCAGTTGCGAGGCGTTTTTAAATGGAAATTTTCCACTCTGCTCACATTTGTGCTCCACCTGACCAGGAGTCACGCTGTCTGAAAACCCCATAAAATGACCCATAGTCAAAGTGACAAACCATGTCCCTTGGGGTTTAGTAAAGTTTGTCTAAGTCAAATATTTGGATACACTTCTCTGGTTCATTATTTTGCTAAGTAGCCTAGTTTAGGTCTCCACACACCAATAAAGCTAATACAACTTTGCCTTCATTTCATTTATATAGTGTGATAATTTTCATTTTTGTGATATTTTTTTATACACAAAGTATTGTAGATATATTATTTGTATGCTATTTATTCCTGCATTGTGAACATGCTCTTGTGTGGAAGATGTTCCAGTAAAGTTGATTTGCTTGAACGTCCAGAACTGTGTTGTTTTTGCCAGTTTCTTAGGTGAGCGAAAAGTCCAAATAGTGATCTCACTGTCAAATCACTGAGAAAATCATGTAATATTCATAATGGAAACACAACCCAGATTATATTATAATATTTTACAATTTTCCCCAAAATAGAGTATACAAAAAAATGGTGAGAAATGATCAGACACTTCTCTTATAATTACTACCAGTGAGTATTTATTTTAAAAAGAAGTAACTTCTGAAAAAAATTCTAAAAAAAATATATATGGAAGAACAGATTTGCAATTTTAACCAAATCGAATAGGTGCAGTTTTGGGCAATGCCATAATTGCCATAAAGCATTTGAAATAATGCTAATTATTTTATTTATGTATTTATTCATTAAATACTTGAACCATTAAGTTCTCAGTCACACTTTAGGTGCTTAGATCACTGAAGTGTATTATTTGTAAAAAAAAAAAAAAAAAAAAAAAAAAAAAAAAGAATTAAAAACACTGCGTAATTAAGAAAAGCCAGTACTGTATTTTTCGGAGTATAAGTCGCACCGGAGTATAAGTCACACCTGCCGAAAATGCATAACAAAGAAGGAACAAAACATATATAAGTTGCACTGGAGTATAAGTCGCATTTTTTGGGCAAATGTATTTGATAAAATCCAACACCAAGAATAGACATTTGAAAGGCAATTTAAAATAAATAAAGAATAGTGAACAACAGGCTGAATAAGTGTACGTTATATGAGGCATAAATAACCAACTGAGAACGTGCCTGGTATGTTAACCTAACATATTATGGTAAGAGTCATTCAAATAACTATAACATATAGAACATGCTATACGTTTACCAAACAATCTGTCACTCCTAATCGCTAAATCCCATGAAATCTTATACGTCTAGTCTCTTACGTGAATGAGCGAAATAATATTATTTCATATTTTACGCTAATGTGTTAATAATTTTACACTTAAGTCGCTCCTGAGTATAAGTCGCACCCCCGGCCAAACTATGAAAAAAACTGTGACTTATAGTCCGAAAAATACGGTACTTAAACATGTCATACTCTACCAAAAAATACAGAAAAAAACATAAATACTTCATAAATAAAAAATACCTGTATTGCAGTTATTGCGTTTAAGTCGTAAGTTGCAGTCTGCGCAGTTCCACCTTAGAGCTGTGGGAGTCAGTAGTGACTTGGGGTTTAAAAAATAATCTGTACTTACCGATAACCGATTTTAACTTTGGATATATGAATACATCGTTTGGCGAGCTGCTGGACCGATCTATATATACAATGGATTGATCGATGTCCGGTTGGAAAGTCATGAATCGGTTGCTTGTAGATCTACTACAAAATATGGCCTCTCTATCTTGCAAGATTTCTGTGATGACGTAATACAAGAGTATTGTTTTCGTTTGCAACTGATGTCAGAGCAACATGCGGGGCAGCGAACGAATGAGTTTACAAACAATGCTCCCCCGTAATTATTAAATATAAAGTGTGGTTAATGTTTGAATTTTCTTAAAAAAGAATGGCGAGTTGGATAAAAGCAGTGATGGGCAAGCTACTTGGAAAATGTAGTACGCTAAGCAATAGGTGAAGCTATCCTCAGAGAATTGTCACAAACTACACTATAAGCTACACGGCAAAAGTAGCTGAGATAGGCTCCAGGGCCCCCCGCGACCCCAAAGGGAATAAGCGGTAGAAAATGGATGGATGGATTAAATAAATATATAACTTAATGTACAACCTTTCACCAAACAAGAGAAAAAATGCTCAGTTTGATTGATTAAAATACAGGACCGGTACTTTTCAGAGTCGGTTTGGTACCGAATTTGATTCATTAGTATCGCGGTACTATACTTTTGATTGAGATTGATTGAGACTTTTATTAGTAGGTTGCACAGTCAATTACATATTCCGTACAATTGACCACTAAATGGTAACACCCGAATAAGTTTTTCAACTTGTTTAAGTCGGGGTCCAATTAAATTGATTTATGATACAGAAATATACTATCATATATACTATCATCATAATACAGTCATCACACAACATAATCATCAGGGTGTATACATTGAATTATTTACATTATTTACAATTTTCGGGGTGTTGGGGGGGGTTAGGTTTGGTTGTTATCATCAGTCATCAACAATTGAGAACAGAGAAATGGATATTGAAACAGTGTAGGTCTGACTTGGTAGGATATGTACAGCAAGTAGGGGACAGAGAGAGAGAGAGATCAGAAGGCATAAGAAAAATATCTGCATTTGATTGTTTACATTTGATTATTAACAACAATCCGGGGAGGGTGTTAGTTTAGGGTTGAAGTTGCTTGGAGGTGTACTTTTATTGCGGTTTTGAAGGAGGATAGAGATCTTTTATACCTGTTGGGAGCGCATTCCACATTGATGTGGCATAGAAATAGAATGAGTTAAGACCTTTGTTAGATCGGAATCTAGGTTTAACGTGGTTAGTAGAGCTTCCCCTGGTGTTGTGGTTATGGCAGTCATTTACGTTAAGGAAGTAGTTTGACATGTACTTCGGTATCAGGGAGGTGTAGCGGATTTTATAGACTAGGCTCAGTGCAAGTTGTTTTACTCTGTCCTCCACCCTGAGCCAGCCCACTTTGAAGAAGTGGGTAGGGGTGAGGTGGGATCTGGGGTGAAGGTCTAGAAGTAATCTGACTAGCTTGTTCTGGGATGTTTGGAGTCTAGATTTGAGAGTTTTGGAGGTGCTAGGGTACTAATACCGGTATACCGTACAACCCTAGTTGCTACCTGAGCAAACAACAGTAAATACCTGGTAGTTTTTCCAAAAGTGTTTTGTTGACATATTTTCTTTAAGTTTATGGATTGCAATGCCTTGAGGTTGATACTTCTACTATTTGCTCATAATTAATATATCTATAAAATAAACACATGACATTGTTCTGACATGATACATTTAATTTTCTTTTCACCATGCCAAGCTTCCATCGGTATAGAATCATATCGAATCGTAATGTTTTGAAACGTTTTTGTTAGTGAATCGTATCGTAACCCATGTATGGAGATTCATATCAAATCGCCATTTAAGGTAGCGATGCACACCCCTAGTAATCACCATTTGAAATAGGCTGTAAACTCGAAAAACAGATTGAAAAACATGTTTGTCTCATTTTACAATATTAATAAAACAACCCTATATTTACACCTTTGTCCAGATCAGAACATTTTAACTTGGCCAGGTGCCCCAATCCGTCTACAAAAGGTGATAGAAAATAGTGGTTTAGAATATCCCTGCACATGATGCAACATACTCTTTGATCAATCGGCTTTGGCATGCCTGAGACGTATTAAAAATGTTGGTGAGATGCAACATTTACCTGTGACGTTGAGTCACATGAGTGGGACTTCAGGCATGGTAAACAAAGACGTCACACGACAGCAGGCCCGTATCGTTTCCACTGGACTGACCTTTGTCTCTATCATGTGCACCATGTATTAGACAGCCATATACGACCACCATCACGGCATGCAAGCCTTTAATGTGCCTCCTTCCCATTCCTTCTTCTTCAACCTTCCTATCCTTTCTCCCACGCCTGCATGCACCCTGACAAGATGACAAGCTGCGAGGCAGTCAGCAATGTGGTTGACCTGAGGGTGGTTGCTGGGACAGTGAGGTTTAGTCCACACACAAAGTGAGAGGTGGCAGAGATGTATGGACAACAAAGTGCAGTGAACTAAAATGCCCCTAAGGCAACCTTCAGTCCGGGTAAACATCTGCAAAGCATTGACTGAAGTGGTGAGTGGACACGACCACGAGACTTTGGAGGCACCGAGTCTACAAGAATGGTGACTAACTGATCAATGCAAAGAAAACCAGACATTTCTTTAGTTAGGGAGTGATTTGTACCAATCAAGATATTCATCCTCCTGATGTTAAAATGCAAATGCACTTGTCAAACTTTCCCATTTTCCAGGGGTATGCTCACTTTCCATCGCCATCTCTGCTGATATCAAAATCATCTAACTATTCTCCTTTCTAGTTTAACTGACCACTGTAACGTGCAGAAATATTATGCGTGAGCAAATTGTTGAACAGTTTAAGAAAAACCTTTCTCAACCAGCTATTGCAAGGAATTTAGGGATTTCACCATCGACGGTCCGTAATATCATCAAAGGGTTCAGAGAATCTGGAGAAATCACTGCACGTAAGCAGCTAAGCCCGTGAC
The DNA here is from genome assembly GCF_033978685.3 of Nerophis lumbriciformis. Classification (NCBI taxonomy): domain Eukaryota; kingdom Metazoa; phylum Chordata; class Actinopteri; order Syngnathiformes; family Syngnathidae; genus Nerophis; species Nerophis lumbriciformis. The sequence goes on along the minus strand of NC_084555.2, from coordinate 13,512,414 downwards.
CTTCGATCCCTCAGGCTGTACTGCATCAACAAGCGACATCAGTATGTAAAGGATATCACCACATGGGCTCAGGAACACTTCAGAAACCCACTGTCAATAACTATAGTTGGTCGCTACATCTGTAAATGCAAGTTAAAACTCTCCTATGCAAGGCGAAAACTGTTTATCAACGACACCCAGAAACGCCGTCGGCTTCGCTGGGCCTGAGCTCATCTAAGATGGACCGATACAAAGTGGAAAAGTGTTCTGTGGTCTGACGAGTCCACATTTCAAATTGTTTTTGGAAACTGTGGACGTCGTGTCCTCCGGACCAAAGAGGAAAGGACCCATCCGGATTGTTATAGGCGCAAAGTTGAAAAGCCACCATCTGTGATGGTATGGGGGTGTATTAGTGCCCAAGACATGGGTAACTTACACATCTGTGAAGGCGCCATTAATGCTGAAACATACAGGTTTTGGAGCAAAACATGTTGCCATCCAAGCAACGTTGCCATGGACGCCCCTGCTTATTTCAGCAAGACAATGCCAACCCACGTGTTACATCAACGTGGCTTCATAGTAAAAGATGTGTGGCGCATTATGAAGCCTAAAATACCACAACAGAGACCCCCGGACTGTTGAACAACTTAAGCTGTACATCTAGCAAGAATGGGAAAGAATTACACCTGAGAAGCTTAAAAAATGTGTCACCTCAGTTCCCAAACGTTTACTGAGTGTTGTTAAAAGGAAAGGCCATGTAACACAGTAGTGAACATGCCATTTCCCAACTACTTCTAAGTTAATTATTATTAGCAAAAAAAAAAAAAGTTTATGAGTTTGAACATCAAATATCTTGTCTTTGTAGTGCATTCAATTGAATATGGGTTGAAAAGGATTTGCAAATCATTGTATGCCATTTATACTTACATCTAACACAATTTCCCAACTCATATGGAAACGGTGACGAGTCCAACTTTTTTCTGAGATACCTGGCAACCCTCATAATTTCCACTGGAGACTCCTGTGTTTCACTTCACCACTGACTGACGTAGTGCACCAGCTCAGTGGCCTTGTGGTTACAGTGTCCGCCCTGAGACTGGAAGGTTGTGAGTTCAATCCCTGGCCGAGTCATACCAAAGACTGTTAAAAAAAAAATGGGACCAATTGCCTCCCACTCAGCATCAAGGGTTGGAATTGGGGGTTAAACCACTGTTAGAATAATTATGTATATATTATCACACAACTCTTATGCTTTAGATAGATAGTACTTTATTGATTATTGATTAAGGGCCGTTGCTATAGTTATTATCAATTGTGCTGAAGTTGTTATTTTTCTATCTGTGCAAAGCCAGTCTCGTATCAGTGTTTGTTTCCAGAATCGGCCTGCTGACTGCCAAGGCCGAACATCGAGTGCCGTGACGCAGACAGAGCAGAGACAGGGCGATATCACGAGTATCAACACATTTGCATTTCATTAATAGTCATATATTGTGTCTAACTGGAGCTGTCGAGATTACCCCCTTCCTTCAGCAGCAGCTTCGGTGACGTAACCAGGGACCTCCCAAATAAATATAGAAAGCATGTGGGCTGGACTTTAGAGCGTAGTTTGGATCTGTAACTAGAGCAGAGGTCGGGAACCTTTTTGGCTGAGAGAGCCATGAAAGCCAAATATTTTAAAATGTATTTCCGTGAGAGCCATAAAATATTTTTTAACACTGAATACAACTAAATGTGTGCATTTTTAAGAAAGACCAACATGTTTAGAGTCTCTTATTCTTTTTAATAACATTGTTATTCTGCAGATAACCAATAATAAATAAAATACTTCTTACCATTAATGCAACTTCTGGTGCTGCATGGTTTTGCTGATGGCTTTGTAGTCTGGTTGATACGTGGTTATTTTTAACACTGTGATTACCAGAGTAATTATTCATTACTTATCATATTAAGCAAATTTCAGCTAAGATTTATCTGAGAGCCAGATGCAGTCATCAAAAGAGCCACATCTGGCTCTAGAGCCATAGGTTCCCTACCCCTGGCCTAGTACCTGACTGCCCCCGAGCCAGGGATACGGTGAAGACCTCGACGGCGGAGCAGGCGGAAGACGGTAGATTTAAGAACTACCATAACGGCTGCGATGGCGGAAGAAGGCTGCAGCAGAAAACGGTCCTCAGTCGTATAGCCCAAAAAACGTCTCTCCTCAATTGAGCAAAATTTAACTCTGTCTCTGCATGATTCCTTGCTTCTCATCTGTTTAATAGATGTCATAAGTGTTTGAACCTGACAAATGATTCCCGAGCGTGGAGCATGCCTCTGCTCACTGCTCACTTCTCCCCTCACCTCACAGGGGGTGAACATGGGGATGGGTCCAATGCAGAGGACACATTTCACCACACCCAGTGTGTGTGTGTGTGTGTGTGTGAGGATCGTTGGGACTTTAATTTAACTTAACTTTGTCCACCAAGAAGCAGTATTTTAATTTGTGGTTTTCACTGTTTTGTTATTATCGAAAAAGTACACAACAAAACACAAATGGTGTTAAAGGGGAACATTATCACCAGACCTATGTAAGCATCAATATATACCTTGATGTTGCAGAAAAAAGACCATATATTTTTTTTACCGATTTCCGAACTCTAAATGGGTGAATTTTGGCGAATTAAACGCCTTTCTATTATTCGCTCTCGGAGCAACGTGACGTCACATCGGGAAGCAATCCGCCATTTTCTCACTTTTGTCGGTGTGTTGTCGGAGGGTGTAACAACACGAACAGGGACGGATTCAAGTTGCACCAGTGGCCCAAAGATGTAAAAGTGGCAAGAAATTGGACGAAATTTGTTCAAAATACGAGGCTGTGGGGAAAGCCGACGAAATGGTCAGTCGTTTGTTCCGCACACTTTACCGACAAAAGCTATGCTACGACAGAGATGGCAAGAATGTGTGGATATCCAGCGACACTCAAAGCAGATGCATTTCCAACGATAAAGTCAAAGAAATCTGCCGCCAGACCCCCATTGAATCTGCCGGAGTGTGTGAGCTATTCAGGGACAAAGGACCTCGGTTGCACGACAAGCAATGGCGGCAGTTTGTTCCCGCAGACGAGCGAGCTAAACCCCCTGGATGTCTTGGCTCACACCGTCCCTTATGCCACCGAAGATGATCAAGAGAAGAATATCGACCCTAACTTCCCTGGCCTGCTGACATCAACTCCAAAACTGGACAGATCAGCTTTCAGGAAAAGAGAGCGGATGAGGGTATGTCTACAGAATATATTAATTGATGAAAACTTTATTCATTACTCGCGGTTTTACGTAAATTATTACACATAAACTGTGTTTACCAATAATTTAGCTTAAAAACATGAAATGGGCTGTCTGCACTCTCAAAGTGCATGTTGTTGCCAAATGTATTTCATATGCTGTAAACCTAGTTCATAGTTGTTAGTTTCCTTTAATGCCAAACAAACACATATCAATCGTTGGTTAGAAGGCGATCGCCAAATTCGTCCTCGCTTTCTCCCGTGTCGCTGGCTGTCGTGTCGTTTTCGTCGGTTTCGCTTGCATACGGTTCAAACCGATATGGCTCAATAGATTCAGTTTGTTCTTCAAATTCGTTTTCGCTACCTGCCTCCACACTACAACCATCCGTTTCAATACATGCGTAATCTGTTAAATCGCTTAAGCCGCTGAAATCCGAGTCTGAATCCGAGCTAATGTCGCTATATCTTGCTGTTCTATCTGCCATGTTTGTTTGTATTGGCATCACTGTGTGACGTCACTGGAAAATGGACGGGTGTATATAACGATGGTTAAAATCAGGCACTTTGAAGCTTTTTTAGGGATATTGCGTGATGGGTAAAATTGTGAAAAAAACTTCGTAAAATAAAATAAGCTACTGGGAACTGATTTTTAATGGTTTTAACCCTTCTGAAATTGTGATAATGTTCCCCTTTAAACGCTGACGCTACACTTGTTCTACCAGTAACCTTAGCCAGCTTTTCTGATGACTGACAGATTTGTGTGATGGGCGTGGGTTGTGCTTTCGACAATGCTTGCCCAGCTGGTGCATTTGTTGTAGCTGCGCGGTTATACAAATTGTTAGGTAAGGAGGCGACCCCCTACGCCCCCACAGCTGTCACCACAGGTAGAAACTAAATCTGTGGGAAACCCATTCTCAATGCAGAACCAAAAAAGTTCACTTTTGGCCAGGGAGGTTGACAATTAAAAACAATAACTCGCTTTTACAACAACAACCTGTACTTCTAATTGCAAGGAGTTGAAAAAAAAAATTGTGATTAAAGCGTGACTCTCTTACGAGTCCACCTGTTGGCTTTGTGCAGAAAACAATTTTCCCCTTGAAGAATCACAATGTATGTAAAAGCTTAGGAGATGTAAAAGCAATGGAAGGTCTGCTGTGCTCTGGCAGCTGCAGCATACAATTATGCAGCAATTCAATGAAAACCTGAATACCATTTTTTCCTGATGTATTTTATAATCTGGAATAGTCTATTATACAGTATCTGTAAATAAAGTTTAGTCCTCACAACACTTCTTCATTCAAGCCTGAGCCGAGACATTCAAAGAAAAATACAGTATGTGTTTTGGACTGCAGGGAATACCAAAACCGAGGGAGATAGACTTTTCAGTTTCAGGGAAAAACAAAATATTCTGTATTACACATCAACTGTAACCCCACGGCTCACTTCAAAGGCTCGTCCTGAAATTCAAGAGGGCAGTTATTGATCCAATCCCTCAATGATTCGGGAATTGATAACCGGAGACTTCAAAATACTCTTTTATGTCTCCTCACTTTGAAGCGGCCCACAACTTTCTCTCCTTCCCTGGCTTGTTAATTTTACACAGGGCGCCTCTTTTAAAGTTTTACACTAACCATCCTCCCTGGGTTTCACCAGCATTTGAAATGTTTGCCTTCATACAACTTCAAGTGGCCTTATTGGGATGTTTGCTCCAAATGAAAAAGAGAATGGCATTCAGGAAAGGGCAGAACTATGTCAACGCCATGCAATCCTGATTTGGATCATCACTAGACTATAAAGTGAGTCATGCACAATGGTCATTTTGACAGCTGTTTTTAATTTAGTTTTAGTTATAGTCCTTTGACGAAAATGAATTTTAGTTTTAGTCATATTTTAGTCATCTAAACTAAATTAGTTTTAATCCAATTTTTGTAAATTAAATTCCTCAACATTTTAGTTGACTAAAATTACAGTACATTGTAGTTGACTAAAATTACAGTAAATTTTAGTTGACTAAACTTACAGTAAATTTTAGTTGACTAAAATTACAGTAAATTTTAGTTGACTAAAATTACAGCAAATTTTAGTTGACGAAAATTACAGTAAATAAAAGTTTTTTTCAAAATTTTACCCATCACGCAATATCCCTAAAAAAAGCTTTAAAGTGCCTGAATTTAACCATCGTTATATACACCCGTCCATTTTCCTGTGACGTCACACAGTGCTGCCAATACAAACAAACATGGCGCATAGAACAGCAAGGTATAGCGACATTAGCTCGGATTCAGACTCGGATTTCAGCGGCTTAAGCGATTCAACAGATTACGTATGTATTGAAACTGATGGTTGTAGTGTGGAGGCAGGTAGCGAAAACGAAATTGAAGAAGAAACTGAAGCTATTGAGCCATATCGGTTTGAACCGTATGCAAGCGAAACCGACGAAAACGACACGACAGCCAGCGACACGGGAGAAAGCGAGGACAAATTCGGCGATCGCCTTCTAACCAACGATTGTTATGTGTTTGTTTGGCATTAAAGGAAACTAACAACTATGAACTAGGTTTACAGCATATGAAATACATTTGGCAACAACATGCACTTTGAGAGTGCAGACAGCCCAGTTTTCATCAATTAATATATTCTGTAGACATACCCTCATCCGCTCTCTTTTCCTGAAAGCTGATCTGTCCAGTCCAGTTGGAAATGCATCTGCTTTGAGTGTCGCAGGATATCCACACATTCTTGCCATCTCTGTCGAAGCATAGCTTTCGTCGGTAAAGTGTGCGGAACAAACGTCCAATTTCTTGCCACTTTCGCATCTTTGGGCCACTGGTGCAACTTGAATCCGTCCCTGTTCGTGTTGTTACACCCTCCGACAACACACCGACGAGGCATGATGTCTCCAAGGTACGGAAAACAGTCGAAAAAACGGAAAATAACAGAGCTGATTTGACTCTGTGTTTGTAATGTGTTTGAGAAAATGGCGGATTGCTTCCCGATGTGACGTCACGTTGTGAGAGCGAATAATATAAAGGCGTTCAATTCGCCAAAATTCACCCATTTAGAGTTCGGAAATCGGTTAAAAAAATATATGGTATTTTTTCTGCAACATCAAGGTATATATTGACGCTTACATAGGTCTGGTGATAATGTTCCCCTTTAAAACACAAACAAAATATTCTGGCAAATCTAGAAAATCTGTAGAATCAAATTTAAATCTTATTTCAAAGTCTTTTGAATTTCTTTAAAATAAATATCATTAATTATTAATAATAACATAGAGTTAAAGGTAAATTGACCAAATTGGCTATTTTTGGCAATTTATTTAAGTGTGTATCAAACTGGTAGCCCTTCGCATTAATCAGTACCCAAGAAGTAGCTCTTGGTTTCAAAAAGGTTGGTGACCCCTGCTGTATTGTATCGGTGATCATGTATCGAGATGCGTATCGAATCGGCTTCTGGGGTGAAGAAGTCCATCCCTATTAAAAATGCATTAAAAAAAGACATATGCATTCCTGTCCATCATAAGGATTGTGAATTATAAGCAAAACTTCCCAAAAAAGTGCAGTTCCCCTTTAAGGTGAATACAGCCTAAACACGCACAAAAGGCTATGGGTACTTTTTAGGCCCATACCAACTTTGAGAGAGAAGTTGATGGAATAATTTGTGTGTAATCTTGCCAACTAACCTAACACAACTTTTTTAGTTGTGGCCATACATGTCAGGCATTACAAAGGGCAACTTTATGAATGGATGTCCGCTAACTTCTTGCAACTCAACGCCAAGAAAACGGAAATGCTGATTATCGGTCCTGCTAAACACCGACATTTATTTAATAATACCACCTTAACATTTGACAACCAAACAATTACACAAGGCGACTCAGTAAAGAATCTGGGTATTATCTTCGACCCAACTCTCTCGCTTGAGTCACACATTAAGAGTGTTACTAAAACGGCCTTCTTTCATCTCCGTAATATCGCTAAAATTCGTTCTATTTTATCCACTAGCGACGCTGCGATCATTATTCATGCGTTCGTTACGTCTCGTCTCGACTACTGTAACGTATTATTTTCGGGTCTCCCTATGTCTAGCATTAAAAGATTACAATTGGTACAAAATGCGGCTGCTAGACTTTTGACAAGAACAAGAAAGTTTGATCGTATTACACCTATACTGGCTCACCTGCACTGGCTTCCTGTGCACTTAAGATGTGACTTTTAGGTTTTACTACTTACGTATAAAATACTACACGGTCTAGCTCTATCCTATCTTGTCGATTGTATTGTACCATATGTCCCGGCAAGAAATCTGCGTTCAAAGAACTCCGGCTTGTTAGTGATTCCCAGAGCCCAAAAATAGTCTGCGGGCTATAGAGCGTTTTCTATTCGGGCTCCAGTACTATGGAATGCCCTCCCGATAACAGTTAGAGATGCTACCTCAGTAGAAGCATTTAAGTCCCATCTTAAAACTCATTTGTATAATCTAGCCTTTAAATAGACACCCCTTTTAGACCAGTTGATCTACCGTTTCTATTATTTTCTCCTCTGCTCCCCTCTCTTTTGTGGAGGGGGGGGGGCACAGGTCCGGTGCCCATGGATGAAGTGCTGGCTGTCCAGAGTCGGGATCCGGGGTGGACCGCTCGTCTGTGCATCGGTTGGGAACATCTCTGCGCTGCTGACTCGTCTCCGCTCGGGATGGTGTCCTGCTGGCCCCACTATGGACTGGACTCTTACTATTATGTTGGATCCACTATGGACTGGACTCTCACAATATTATGTCAGACCCACTCGACATCCAATGCATTCGGTCTCCCCTAGAGAGGGGGGGGGAGTTATCCACATATGCGGTCCTCTCCCAGGTTTCTCATAGTCATTCACATCGACGTCCCACTGGGGTGAGTTTTTCCTTGCCCTTATGTGGGCTCTGTACCGAGGATGTCGTTGTGGCTTGTGCAGCCCTTTGAGACACTTGTGATTTAGGGCTATATAAATAAACTTTGATTGATTGATTGATTGATTTATCTCATCAGGGTCAGGTGTTGGGAAGGAGAAACCTGGTCCTCCTCCCTTCTTCTCCCTTTATTGTGCCGCACTGCCCTCCACGCCATCATTCTCAATATCCCACCGAGGCCTCTGTAAAGCTCCACATCTGTCCCACTTTACCTCTCTGTTGCTCCGTGATGAAGCACCGGCCGGCTAAGCTATAGTATGACGGGCAACAAGGCAGGCAAACAAACTGCTTCCAGACATCTCACTGAGCTGTCATCTGCAATTTGGTGCATTTACCCTTACAATTTATTTGTCTGCAATTTACCCCCCAACTAATCACAGGTGTGTTTGTATGGTCCAGTTGTTTGGCTTGAAATATATCGAATTACAAAAGCTACTCACATTATTCCGGATGATTGCAAGGAAATGTTGTTTTTTTTTGGTCACTTTTCCAAGAAGGTTTAAATGGAGACATGCAACGCATCGGTGCCACGTAAGACATCATAAAGCCGCGTGAGTCAAAAAAGCAGGATGCTATATATTTTGTGAAAGGCTGCCAGCACATCGTAATTGCATGTCAGCTTTCCCTTTGGGAGGAAAATGCCTTTCTCCATATGTGGCAGTGATAAAGTACAGGTTTCTCCTGTCGAGAGAGAGAGGGAGAAGGTATAGATGCCCTCTAACTAGACAAGGGGGAACAGTGGAAAGACACACACAGAGAAGCAGATAGCGGCTGTGGGAAAGAGAGAGAGAGAGAGAGAGACTTGGTACAGGTTGTTCTTTGAGTCCCATTTCCATTGTAGCTGCGGCATCAAAAAAGCAGCTTTGCCTTGTCAGTTTTCTGAACCAGGAGATGCCCATGGCTGATCGCTCTGCATCAACACAGCTCCGTATACCTGACAATAGTGCGAAATACACCCATGCATAATAACCAAAAAGGTCCCTCCGGTGTGTGTTTGTGTTCCTGTGTTTGTGCGCATTTGTTCTGAATCAGGCACCTGGCATCTTTTGGGGAAAAAAACAGGCGTCAACTGACGAGGCCTTCCCGGATTGTCACATGTCTGGATGCAGACCAGCGGCCATGGCGCTGGAGCAAAAGTCACAGACCATCACAGTTCAATATGCATCTCTGATGCATTGTTTCGCCCCGCCGCACACACAAACACACACACACACACCTCATCAAATATTCCGGAAAGCCTTTTTTTTTTTTTTCTTAGGTGACAAGTCTTAAATGCCCGCCCTCCTCACCAGACTGTGGCAACATTGTAGGTGTAATCAAAGTAATTGCAGCAAAACACAGGTGTTCGGTGCCGCGTGCTGCCAAACACGCTGCAGCGCTCACTGACAGCTGATAGAGTAAACACTCTTGAGACAAAAAAGCAGAAGCTAATTTAAAGCTAAATAAAGAGCTGCTCTGACCATTTTATCGACAGACTAAGTGCACAAACAGACAATTTTTGGAGTCGTGTGGTGCTTAAAGGGGAACATTATCACCAGATCTATGTAAGCGTCAATATATACCTTGATGTTGCAGAAAAAAGAATATATATTTTTTTAACCGATTTCCGAACTCTAAATGGGTGAATTTTGGCGAATTAAACGCCTTTCTATTATTCGCTCTCGGAGCGATGACGTCACAACGTGACGTCACATCGGGAAGCAATCCGCCATTTTCTCAAACACATTACAAACACCGAGTCGAATCAGCTCTGTTATTTTCCATTTTTTCGACTGTTTTCCGTACCTTGGAGACATCATGCCTCGTCGATGTGTTGTCGGAGGGTGTAACAACACGAACAGGGACGGATTCAAGTTGCACCAGTGGCCCAAAGATGCGAAAGTGGCAAGATATTGGACGTTTGTTCCGCACACTTTACCGACGAAAGCTATGCTACGACAGAGATGGCAAGAATGTGTGGATATCCTGCGACACTCAAAGCAGATGCATTTCCAACGATAAAGTCAAAGAAATCTGCCGCCAGACCCCCAGGAAAAGAGAGCGGATGAGGGTATGTCTACAGAATATATTAATTGATGAAAACTGGGCTGTCTGCAATCTCAAAGTGCATGTTGTTGCCAAATGTATTTCATATGCTGTAACCCTAGTTCATAGTTGTTCGTTTCCTTTAATGCCAAACAAACACATACCAATCGTTGGTTAGAAGGCGATCGCCGAATTTGTCCTCGCTTTCTCCCATGTCGCTGGCTGTCGTGTCGTTTTCGTCGGTTTCGCTTGCATACGGTTCCAACCGATACGGCTCAATAGCTTCAGTTTCTTCTTCAATTTCGTTTTCGCTACCTGCCTCCACACTACAACCATCCGTTTCAATACATGCGTAATCTGTTGAATCGCTTAAACCGCTGAAATCTGAGTCTGAATCCGAGCTAATGTCGCTATACCTTGCTGTTCTATCCGCCATGTTTGTTTGTATCGGCATCACTATGTGACGTCACAGGAAAATGGACGGGTGTATATAACGATGGTTAAAATCAGGCACTTTGAAGCTTTTTTTAGGGATATTGCGTGATGGGTAAAATTTTGAAAAAAACTTCGAAAAATAAAATAAGCCACTGGGAACTGATTTCTAATGGTTTTAACCCTTCTGAAATTGTGATAATGTTCCCCTTTAACATGCTGCAGTCTGTCTATAACTGCTCTCTTATGATTACAACGAGCATAGAAGCTGCTCAATATATTAAATGAGCATTAGGAGTGTGGTTAATTGTGTGGAATTGATTCATTGCATCTTGACAAATCAAAGTGCACTTCTTAGCTGCAACCAGCAGAGGCACTGTTGATTCCGTGTCAGTCCGTTAATAGTCCAAAGGAGAACAACATGACTACATCCATGCTGGGAAATCTTCTTTGCAGCATTACTCTGCTAAACACAACACTGGCATTGAAACAGGAGTTCTGAATGATTACAGCAAGGGTGTCAAACGTGTTTTTAATTGAGGGTCACATTGCAATTAAGGCTGCCCTCAGAGGGCCACCGCAAATCACGTGGCAGGCCATGTTAAATGATTTGGAGGACCAGATTGAATGACGTTGTTGGCTACTTTAAAGGCCTACTGAAATGCGATTTTCTTATTTAAACGGGGATAGCAGGTCCATTCTATGTGTCATACTTGATCATTTCGCGATATTGCCATATTTTTGCTGAAAGGATTTAGTAGAGAACATCAACGATAAAGTTCACAACTTTTGGTGGCTGATAAAAAAGCCTTGCCTGTACCGGAAGTAGCAGACGATATGCGCGTGACGTCACAGGTTGTGGAGCTCCTCACATCTGCACATTGTTTACAATCATGGCCACCAGCAGCGAGAGCGATTCGGACAGAGAAAACGACGATTTCCCCATTAGTTTGAGCAAGGATGAAAGATTTGTGGATGAAGAAAGTGAGAGTGAAGGACTAGAGGGCAGTGGGAGCGATTCAGATAGGGAAGATGCTGTGAGAGGCGGGTGGGACCTGATATTCAGCTGGGAATGACTAAAACAGTAAATAAACACAAGACATATATATACTCTATTAGCCACAACACAACCAGGCTTATATTTAATATGCCACAAATGAATCCCGCATAACAAACACCTCCCCCCTCCGTCCATATAACCCGCCAATACAGCTCAAACACCTGCACAACACACTCAATCCCACAGCCCAAAGTACCGTTCACCTCCCCAAAGTTCATACAGCACATATATTTCCCCAAAGTCCCCAAAGTTACGTACGTGACATGCACATAGCGGCACGCATGTACGGGCAAGCGATCAAATGTTTGGAAGCCGCAGCTGCGTACTCACGGTACCGCATCTGCGTATCCAACTCAAAGTCCTCCTGGTAAGAGTCTCTGTTGTCCCAGTTCTCCACAGGCCAATGGTAAAGCTTGATTGTCATCTTTCGGGAATGTAAACAATGCAAACCACATTAAATGATGTGGCAGATCACATTGAATGACGTTGCAGACCACAGTGAGTGACGTGGCGGACCACCTTGAATGGTGCGGCAGACATTGAATAATGTGATGGGCCACATAAATGACGTGATGGGCCACATTAAATGATGTGGCGGACAACATTAAATTAGGTTGCAAACCACATTAAATGATGTGGCAGATAACATTAAATAACGTGACAGGCCTCATTGAATGACGTTGTAGGCCACCTTAAAAGATGTGGCAGGCCCCCTTAAATAATCTGGGCAGCCAAACTGAATGACGTTGCAGATCCCATTGGATGATGTTGCAGGACACATCGAATGATGTGGCGGGCCAGATCTGGCCCCCGGGCCTTGGGTTTGACACATGTGAATTAGAAAGTCATCCACCAGGCCCTGTCTCACAATAGTAAACAAGTCCTGAATCCGGCTGGTGATGTAAATGTAATCAAGTGTACCTTCTCCCATTTCTGACATTTTCTAGAAGATCGATGAAAATGTGCCAATAACTTTTTGAGCTATCTACAGTATACCAGAATAAACGGGGCTGCAAGCATGCTCACACACAGACCTTGAGACTCTTAATGTAAAAACTTAAGGTAACTTGGTAGAATTTGATTGAATGATTGAGACTTTTATTAGTAGATTGCACAGTACAGAACATATTCCGTACAATTGACCACTAAATGGTAACACTCGAATACGTTTTTCAACTTGATTAAGTCTGGGTCCAAGTTAATCAATTCATGGTAGATGATCCGGATCCACCTCGAAATCTAATCCTTGAGCTATCAATGGCGGAATGAAGGAAACAGAGTTCACACTCTGGTCTGTCTCCACTATCTTTGTCTCTGTTGGCCACTAGTATGTATGATAGCGGCATACATACCATGGCCTCTGGTCTGCATACTATGGTGTGGAGTTTGCATGTTCTACCCGTGACTGCGTGGGTTCCCTCCGGGTACTCCGGCTTCCTCCCACCTCCAAAGACATGCACCTGGGGATAGGTTGATTGGCAAGACTAAATTGGCCTTAGTGTGTGAATGTGAGTATGAATGTTGTCTATCTGTGTTGGCCCTGAGATAAGGTGGCGACTTATCCAGGGTGTACCCCACCTATCGCCCGAAAGCAGCTGAGATAGGTTCCAGCACCCCCCGCGACGCCAAAAGAAACAAGCGGTAGAAATGGATGGATGGATATACATATATATTCCTCGTGCACAAATTGACTGACAGAGCGCAAACTTTGCCGAATATATCACGTTATCGATGATACACAATATGATTTTGTCACGTGGGGGTCACATCTTACTGCAGAGTCGTTCTTCCAGGATGCAGACGGACAACTCCGGACAAAGCGTGAAGGTAGTAGATGATTTATTCTCCATAAAATCATACACAGTCAATCCAAACAGACAGAAAACAAAAAAGACACGTGCCGATCGCACGGGAAGCTAAGGCGAGACTTACAGTGTAGCCATACTTGCCAACCTTGAGACCTCCGATTTCGGGAGGTGGGGGCGTGGTTGGGGGCGTGGTTAAGAGGGGAGGAGTATATTTACAGCTAGAATTCACCAAGTCAAGAGAAATACTTGAATTTCAGTGTTCATTTATTTACACATATACACACACATAACACTCATCTACTCATTGTTGAGTTAAGGGTTGAATTGTCCATCCTTGTTCTATTCTCTGTCACTATTTTTCTAACCATGCTGAACACCCTCTCTGATGATGCATTCTGCTTCGTCTCCTTGTTGTGTGCGCAGTTGTGCACTGCACTCTCTAAAAGCCGTAGATGTTAATGTCACATATGCATGTACAGTAGATGGCAGTATTGTCCTGTTTAAGAGTGTCACAACATTGCTGTTTACGGCAGACAAACTGCTTTACGGTAGACGAAAACATGACTGCAGTTGTTGTGTGTTGTTACCGCGCTGGGAGGACGTTAATGAAACTGCCTAACAATAAACCCACATAAGAAACCAAGAACTCGCCCTCGATCATTCTACAGTTATAACGTGATTGGGCAGGCACACTGTTTATATTGTGGGAAAGCGGACGTGAAAACAGGCTGTCGACACGTCGCTCAGGTCCGCCTGCATTTCGGGAGATTTTCGGGAGAAAATTTGTCCCGGGAGGTTTTCGGTAGAGGCGCTGAATTTCTGGAGTCTCCCGGCAAATCCGGGAGGGTTGGCAAGTATAAGTGTAGCACAGGAATCAAAAAGCATAGAAGCATGAATTACCCAACGTAACTGTTTGCTGAATGCAACAGTTCCAAACGAAGCCAGGCTGAGCGTGGCGAGAAAGGTGAATAGATAGCTCTCTGATTAGCGCTCGACAACAGGTGAGCGTGCCGACCACTAACCAGAGGCAGGTGAACCCACAATTAGTACCCATGGTAACCAAAACAAACCCAGAGGTGCACAAAACAGGAACTAAGGGAATCCAAAACTAACAGAACATGACTAAACAAAACATGATCCGGGTCACGGATCATGACAAATTTGCCTGAGCGTCTGGGAGACACCAAGAGTAACAAGCGGTAGAAAATGGATTAGAAAGGACAGATTTAAAAAAAAAAAAATCATTTTTTTCTTAACTTGGGACTTCCCGTGGGCCTGATTTTGGACGCTGGCGGGCCGTATAAAGCCCACGGGCCATAGTTTGGGGACCACTGTAGTGTATTATATTTGTATTTTTTTATTCATGATTAATATTAAATATCACTTTGTTATTATCATCATTTGGCATGCATCATTAAAGTTGTGTGCCCTTTCCAGAAAAAAAAAATCTTTACGATTTTGTTTGGCTACAGAGCCACTTCTGGCATAGAATCGACAATTTGCAAACAAGTTTCATGTTTCTGTGTTTTTTCTTCAAGTACACTGGTGTAAACATGTTTTTCAAAGGGATTTTTAGGGGAGTGTTTTCAAATAGTCCTCCCATGCATCCTCTAAATCCCAAATCACCCCAAAGAAAAGGTGCAATTAGCAACAATGTAGACTGAGGGATCGGGTTCACTTCAAAGAAAGATGCACCGATGCTCCACACCGCCCCGAGTAGTAGAGTTGTGAGCGTAGGTAAACATGAGCACATGACAACGCTGTTAATAACAGCCACATCTGCAGAGGTCTCCACCTTGTGCCGCTCTGCCTGCCTCTCAGATTCTCTGACAAGCTCTCTTGCCCGGAAGGAACAGACTCACACACTCAGCTACTTGTGTGCGTGTGTGCGTTCAACTCCATGCTGGAACATTTTAAAAGCTCACAGCAAGGAAAACCAACAGCTGCCACACAAAGCCTTGAAATGTGAGCGAGGAAAACACACAGTATTAGCCCTCCATACACTAAAGTCAATAAATCTGGTTTCGATGTAATGTTTTGGAAAAAGTTTTCCCCGGTTTTGTACTCAGCGTAGTGGTTGCTTTAGGGACATAATTCACCAAACCTGTTTACTTGACTTTGTCGTCGTTATTCACTGCCGTTGTTCTATTGTGCACATAACTATGTTGTTCTTGTTTAACATTCATATATGCAGTTAAGAGTGAGTAATTCGGTTCTGGCCCTTTAAGTGACCGTCAGAGTTTTACCTAAAGGTGGGGGTTTGTTTTGAGCGCCATTTTGAGTAGCTTTATTTACAAACACACTTCTCTTTGTGTGATCGAAGCTATCTCAAATTGCCTTGCTTTTGCGTTACAAGCGTAACACTGGTGACCCTGACGCTTCACTGAAAGAATTCAGTGAATATTATCGACCATGACGGCGAATGCGGTTTCACTGAAGCTGACTGAGTTCTGGGAATCTTCCGCGACTGGTTTGCCCAGACCGAAGCACAGTTCCCGCTGTGTGGTATCCCTGAGGACGACACAAAGTTATATTATGTGGTTTCCTCCCTCGGGAGTGCTACTGCGACCAGAGTGGTTAGCATCCGTACGCGTCCACCGGAGAGGAACAAGTATATTACGTTTAAGGCTCACCTCTTAAAGGGGAACATTATCACAATTTCAGAAGGGTTAAAACCATTAAAAATCAGTTCCCAGTGGCTTATTTTATTTTTCTAAGTTTTTTTCAAAATTTTACCCATCATGCAATATCCCTAAAAAAAGCTTCAAAGTGCCTGATTTTAACCATCGTTATATACACCCGTCCATTTTCCTGTGACGTCACATAGTGATGCAAATACAAACAAACATGGCGGATAGAACAGCAAGATATAGCGACATTAACTCGGATTCAGACTCGGATTTCAGCGGCTTAAGCGATTCAACAGATTACACATGTATTGAAACGGATGGTTGTAGTGTGGAGGCAGGTAGCGAAAACGAAATTGAAGAAGAAACCATATCGGTTTGAACCGTATGCAAGCGAAACCGACGAAAACGACACGACAGCCAGCGACACGGGAGAAAGCGAGGATGAATTCGGCGATCGCCTTCTAACCAACGATTGGTATGTGTTTGTTTGGCATTAAAGGAAACAAACAACTATGAACTAGGTTTACAGCATATAAAATACATTTGGCAACAACATGCACTTTGAGAGTGCAGACAGCCCAATTTTCATCAATTAGTATATTCTGTAGACATACCCTCATCCGCTCTCTTTTCCTGAAAGCTGATCTGTCCAGTCCAGTTGGAAATGCATCTGCTTTGAGTGTCGCAGGATATCCACACATTCTTGCCATCTCTGTCGTAGCATAGCTTTCGTCGGTAAAGTGTGCGGAACAAACGTCCAATTTCTTGCCACTTTCGCATCTTTGGGCCACTGGTGCAACTTGAATCCGTCCCTGTTCGTGTTGTTACACCCTCCGACAACACACCGACGAGGTATGATGTCTCCAAGGTACGGAAAACAGTCGAAAAAACGGAAAATAACAGAGCTGATTTGACTCGGTGTTTGTAATGTGTTTGAGAAAATGGCGGATTGCTTCCCGATGTGACGTCACGTTTTGACATCATCGCTCCGAGAGCGAATAATAGAAAGGCGTTTAATTCGCCAAAAATTCACCCATTTAGAGTTTGGAAATCGGTTAAAAAAAAATATGGTCTTTTTTCTGCAACATCAAGGTATATATTGATGCTTACATAGGTCTGGTGATAATGTTCCCCTTTAAAGACATTTGAACTTTCCTTTGTAGGGGCTGGGCGAGTGCAAGCTCTCTGAACTTATGGACAAAATGCTAGACCTCTTAGGTGAGCACAGGCCTGGTTTTCTCTTCGTTCAGCTTTTCCTGAGACTCCTGCCTTCTCAGGTGCGGGCTGCTTTAGCCAACACTGCCGCACGCTTGCTGCTGAAGCAGGCACGTTCTTTTTAGCCTCACAACCGACCTATGTGGCCGCATTCTTTCCGGCTGGGCCAGAAAGGTTCATGGCAGGCACCCCCAGGCGGCAACTGGATTCTGGACTTTGATTTTTCCATGTAAGGTTCAGGACCAAAGCCAAGCGATGCCGTCCCCCATGCAGTTTCAGTGGACCGCCGCCAGGAAATGCCAGCAGTGGCTATGAGCATCGGCAGTGCTGGCAGGCTGCTGTTTATCCAGGACTCCCTCTCAGGACGACGGTTCCTGTGTGACACGGGTGGGCAGAGGAACATCCTGCCAGCATCAAGGTTGGACGTGCTGGCCCCCCATGGAAGCGGCCAATGGCAGCCCTATCCACACTTATGTCATGCGGTACGTGGAGCTTGTTTTGGTGGACACCGTTTCAGTTGGAACTTTGTGACTGCCAAAGTGATGGTGCTGCTCATCGGTGCAGTTTTTTCTGTGCTTTCAGGATTCTTGTGGTTGTGAAAAACAAGCGCCTGGTGGATGCGATTATGTTCTGGTTGTACAAGTACAAGTCTCAGCACAACAGAGTCCATCAGGCCTTCCAGCGTGCTACCCACCGCGGACATCTTTCTTCGCCTCCTCGCTGCTTTCCCCACTCTGGTGTGGAACACCACATTGCCACCACAGGCTCCCCTGTGTAGGCACGAGCCCGGCGCCTGGAACCTTCAAAGCTCTCCGTCGCTGGAGCTGAATTCGAGACCATGGAACGCCTTGGGATCGCCCCTCCACATGATGGAGAGGGCTGGAGAGGGTTGGCGGCTATGCGGTGATTACCGCAGTCTCAACGATGCGACAACCTGGCTGGGAAAAACAGTTTTTTCTAAAGTAGATCTCGCCCGGGGCTATCATCAGGTGCCGGTCCACCCCTCTGATATCCCAAAGACAGCAGTCATCAACCCATTTGGTCTGTTCAAATTTTTACGGATGCCTTTTGGCCTTAAGAGCGCTGCACAGACTTTCAGCGGAAGGCATTTCACAGCTTTTGTGGACCACAAACCCCTCACTTCCACGACGGGCCAAGACGGCCGAACCGTGGTCGGCTCGTCAACAGAGACACCTCTCCTACGTCCCCGGGTTTACGACGGACATCCAGCTTGCTGGTAAGAACAATGTTGTTGTTGACTGCCTCTCCCGAGCCGTCACAGGTGCTGTCCATATGGTGCTTGATTTTCAGGACTTATGCAGATCTCGAATACACAAAAATTAGGTAAGAAAAGTTGGTTTTGCTTAATAGGTCCCCTTTAACTTATTTTCACACCATCAAATTGAATGTCCTATCCAATCTAGTATACATCTATACTGCAACTCTACTTGTATTGCCCGTGTAGCCTGAAGCAGACTGAGCTGCTATTGCCAGGAATGATCTTGTTGCAGTTAGCAGCCAGCTCAGAGAGTAGACTTTCATTCATGCTTTTTTTTCCACACAAAAAAACAACAACAACAAAACTCCCTCCTGTCCATCCTGAAACTCGTTGTACCAATGCATCCTGCACAGTAATATTTCCTCTCTTGGTAAATAAGACAAAGGTAGCAGAAGTTATTCCCATTCTGATGCAAAACGAGGGTTAAAACCCCACAATGCACTGACATCACTGCTTTTCAAAGAGATGCCAATCCACTGGAAAGGGTGACATCTGTTGGCAACGGCACGCAACTGCAGGGGAATAGATTTATTTTCACTCTCTTCCTCGAGCTATCAGCTTGGTGTTTTTGCACTGAGGTTTGCAACAGTTCAGAGCGGCTGTGCCCTGGATGAACGGCACAGAAAACACTTAAAGAGACACGAGGGGGCAAAAACTGCGAGAGAGTCGTGAACCGAGATGAAAAGATGCCTGCAGGCTACCCTCGCAGCTGAGGCGGAATCACCCCGAGTGCTTTTAGTGCAGATGTCATTTGTTAAGAGAGCAAAAAAAAAAAAAAAACCCTCATTCTTGTGTGGAACCTAATTCCCCTGCTCGGTCCTTGGAAGTAAACTCTCACCCCCGGCTCGGAGAGTGACCCATCACGTCAACACACATAAACACACTTGTTTATAATGCCAGATGTTGTCATTGTTGTTCTATTACCTGTGATTTTAATAACAGCATAAAAACTAATCAGCACAATCAAGTACAAATGCTGAGTTATTTTCATCGCCTCAGTGAGTGTGCCACATCGCACTGATACTGTGTTGCTGTTTCATAATAGAGCCATCGGGTGGATTAAGAAAAAGTGACTAGATTAAACCTGCAAATAAAATTAATAGTTAAAAATATAATTGATTTATTTAAACCAGGGGTCGGCAACCCAAAATGTTGAAAGAGCCATATTGGACCGAAAATACAAAAAAAAAATCTGTCTGGAGCCGCAAAAAATTAAAATCCGAATATAAGTCTTATAATGAAGGCAACACATGACGTAAGTGTCTATATTAGCTATAATAGCCTACTATCAAAACGACCATGTGTCGCAGGCTGAAGCAAATCTTCGTTGACAGAAATGTTGAAATGTTATATTTATTCTACACATTTTTACAACATTAGAAACTATTTTCCTGAGGGAACTCTCCTGAAGGAAGCAATAAATTACTATCTATCTATCATTAGTAAATCAGAGGCTTCTCAGAAGGTGAGATAACTCCTGGAAATTACTGGCTTTTAATGGACAAAGGTATAGATGTGTGTATCCAAGTTAAAGGAAACTGCAGACTGTCTTATTTTAATAGATTTATTACAATCTTTGGCAAGCTAGGTAATGTTTGCTGTGGTCTGGAACAACATGGCACACAAACAACTGAAATGCAGCCACTATTACATACAGATAATGTGTCATGAGACATGCAAATATAAATTATATACAAAGAGGATAAAAGTAAAGGATATTAAATGAGCTCAAATATACCTACATGTGAGGCATAATGATGCAATATGTACACACAGCTAGCCTAAATAGCATGTTAGCATTGATTAGCTTGAAGTCATGCACCGACCAAAAATGCCTGATTAGCACTCCAACAAGTCAATAACATCAACAAAGCGCACCTTTGTGCATTCACGCACAGCATAAAACTTTTGGTGGACAAAATGAGACTAAGAAGGAGTGGAAGATTTTACATGTAAACAAACTGTTGACTCACAGTACACACTATGGTGAGTTCAAAAACCGCCGAAATTAGTAGGACAAAACAATGTTCACCAAATACTCTCATCAGTGAAGCATACACACAAACATATTACACAGTGGGCTTTCTAACAATCGGGAAGGTTTGTGTCATGTTTGTTCTCAACCAAAAAACATCCATCCGTCCGTCCATCCATTTGCTACCGCTTGTCCCTTTTGGGTTCGCGGGGGGTGCTGGAGCCTATCTCAGCTGCATTCGGGCGGAAGGCGGGGTACACCCTGGACAAGTCGCTGCCTCATCGCAGGGCACCAAAAAACATACTAAAACAAATATATCCTTTTTGAAAAATGCTCCAGGAAGCCACTAGGGCGGCACTAAATAGTCGCATACGGCTCGAGAGCCGCGGGTTGCTGACCCCCGATTTAAACTAATAGCTGTGCAGAAAAAGAATACAATAGGAAGGGGATTTATATGGCCCCATTTGTCGCGGTTGACCTGACACATGAAACGCAAGATCCACCCAGGAATGGAGACACACGAATCCGTTCCTTACTATATGAAATGGGAATTTTGTACCTCAAACGTATTCCTGGCGTCTTCCCGCTCCATCACTGATAATATAATAGCACATTTCCCGCAGCAATTTCACGATCCCCTGTGGTGTGCAGCATAAAGGAACTTTTTGTAAGACAGACTTAAAGAGTTCAGTTACAAGAGGGAGTTGGGAGAGGAACATTTGTTAATTTATGTTTTGATCATATTACATTTGTTGATTGCACTATGAAAAGGTAATTATTGAACGATTTATTTCCCATGAATTTGTTTGAGTCAAATAGTACAAAAATAAATTTTACACTCAAAAAGTGTGAAAAATATCATCAGGGGTGAGCTCACAATACTATGTTGTTTTGGGCCCCAATTAAGATGCATCGCAGTATCAAGAAACATAGTATCACTCGTTGTGTTTTATAATGCATCGCTGCTTCTGTATTGTTTGACCCATCACTACATCACAGTTAGAAATAAGCAACATATTTAATGTTTATTAGGACTTCTATATTTGCAAAAATATGTCATATTTTGTCATAATTTCTACATTGCTCGGTTTAGGGTTGGAAATTGCTTGCTTTTAGTCATGACTTTCGGAAACAACATTGTTACTCATTGTTATTTCATGGTATAATCCATGTCTGCATTATTCTGCACAATACAACACTACATGGAAATAGGAGTTTAGAACATTCAAACTAGTTGAGATTAACCCAATAGCACCTCTAATGGTTTCAGCCAAATAGTGCACTTTTTTATATTCATAATGACAATGTGAAAAGGTTTTTTTTTCTTAATTTTTTAAAACTCATTAAAAATACAAATAAATTAAAACAAATATATGTACATAAGTACAATGCCGAGCAGCCACTTGGAATTGATGGCAACTTTCAATTTTTAAAGTAATTTTTGAAAAATAAATCTTTTTGTAGTTAATTTTGTGGCCAGTTTGGTCCGTTTTACAAAATAATAAAGCCACAAATCATATGGGATATTAACTTCGCAGAACGTCTATTTTTTTTTTTTTTTAATAGACACACACACCAAGCACCCATTGGCAGAAATATAGATCGCTGCCTATACATAAGTATTCACAGCCTTTGCTCAATACTTCTTTGATGCACCTTTGGCAGCAATTAAAGCCTCAAGTCTTTTTGAATATGATGCCACAAGCTTGGTTCATCAATTTTTGGGCAGTTTGCTCTTTGCAGCACCACTCAAGCTCCATCAAGTTGGATGGGACATGTTGGTTTTCATCCAAAATAAAAAATATTAAAAAATGGTGTGTTTAATGCAAAACAAACAACAGTAAACAATACAGTTGTATCTGATTTCATTAAAAAATTATGTTATATAAGAACACCCTTAGGGCCTGATTTACCAATATCCGAATACCATGGGCTAAACAGCATGTGCAAAAATTAAAATAGCATGAACTATGAGTGGATGTGTCGCGTGCCATCTACCAATTAGTAAGTAGTGCAGACGGTTTTTTTAAACAGGGCTTTTACCACAAATCATTTTGATCGATCCATATACTTGATCATTTTTCTGCAAAATCATGTTTATCATGCTACTGCTGTGTGCAATGTGTTGAACCAGCAGCACACACCTATAATGTGTAACACCTTTTTTGAATCGGTATCCAGACAACAAAAAACGTATGCAGACTGACACTCGTGCGCGAGGCTATGGATCGCATCACCAGCGCATTTGTGCGTCTGGAATGAACGCAAGAAAATGCAATGTGAAAGACGTCTTTTAATGTAGGACATATATTATGGTAAAACATTTTCTAAATAAAAAAAAACAAACGGCATTAAGAAAAAAAACTCTGGCAATGACCACAAACCGCAGCAATTTTAATTGTAATCAGCCGCTAAAGTCATCTCGCAGCAATACAATTATAAAAGGAAATTGCTGAATGGACAATATGTCTAAATCAGTCCAAATTGCAAAAGTCGTTAATACACATGTCGGACGGAGGATTATTCATCCATCATCTGTCTTTGCGTCAGGAACACCTCTTAATAGCAGGACCTTCTGACATCTATCCATCTATACATTTTCTACCGCTTGTCCCTTTTGGGGTGGCGGGGGGTGCTGGAGCCTATCTCAGCTGCATTCGGGCGGTAGGCGGGGTACACCTTGGACAAGGCCACCTAATCACAGGGCCAACACAGATAGACAGACAACATTCACACTCACATTCACAAACTAGGGCCAATTTAGTGTTGCCAATCAACCTATCCCCAGGTGCATGTCTTTGGAGGTGGGAGGAAGCCGGAGTACCTGGAAGGGAACCCACGCAGTCACGGGGAGAACATGCAAACTCCACACAGAAAGACCCCGAGCCCAGGATCGAACCCAGGACCTTCGTATTGTGAGGCATGACATGTGCTAAATAAAAGGCTAAATATTATTATTATCGGCGGTCACTCGAACGAGTATGACGATCCTCCTGGTAGGGGTGTATCCCTTTATGGAGGATGCCTGTGCGTGTCTTTGTTTTACGTGGGGAGACTGGTGCAGAGACGGTCACCACACGATCCTTGACAGAATCGAGTCAGGGTCCAGTGGCATGGAGTCCAAGACGACTGGGGACCCTTTTCTGCTGCAGCTTTCTTCTGCCATCGCAGCAGTTGTGGTAGTTCTTAAATCTACCGTCTTTCGCCTGCTCCGCCGTCGAGGTCTTCACCGTATCCCTGGCTCGGGGGCAGTCAGGTACTAGGCCAGGGGTAGGGAACCTATGGCTCTAGAGCCAGATGTGGCTCTTTTGATGACTGCATCTGGCTCTCAGATAAATCTTAGCTGACACTGCTTAACACGATAAGTAAGGAATATTTCCGCTGGTAATCACGGTGTTAAAAATAACCACGTATCAAACAGACTACCAAGTTATCAGCAAAACCATGCAGCACCAGAAGTAACATTAGTGGCAAGATAGAGACTTATTATACTCTAAAAATGTTGGTCTTACTTAAAAATGCACGCACTTAGTTGTATTCACTGTTAAAAAATATTATACGGCTCTCACGGAAATACATTTTAAAATATTTGGCTTTCATGGCTCTCTCAGCCAAAAAGGTTCCCGACCCCTGTAGTAGGCCCTTGCCAAGGGCCACCTGGGGTAACAGTAGTAAAGGGGTTAACCTCCTAGTGCCCCAACACCCCATAGAGGAGCCTCCACTGCCGGATGCACTTTAACGTCATGCCCAGGACACAAGGCTAAATAATGCTGGCAAAACAGTGATGAATGTTGATAAATCACATTGCTCGTGCAAAATAATTGTATTTGCAACTTCTCCTCCCAGTTTTGTGGGTGTTTTGACGATCAGCATATATTCTGCATATTAAACAAGACAGAGAGACAAAATGGATTGCACGCCTTATTCTGCTCATTTAACAGACGCAATCATACTTGCCAACCCTCCCGGAAAATCCGGGAGACTCCCGAAATTCAGCGCCTCTCCCAAAAACCTCCCGGGACAAATTTTCTCCCGAAAATCTCCCGAAATTCAGGCGGAGCTGGAGGCCACGCCCCCTCCAGCTCCATGCGGACCTGAGTGACGTGTCGACAGCCTGTTTTCACCTCCGCTTTCCCACAATATAAACAGCGTGCCTGCCCAATCACGTTATAACTGTAGAATGATCGAGGGCGAGTTCTTGGTTTCTTATGTGGGTTTATTGTTAGGCAGTTTCATTAACGTCCTCCCAGCGCGGCAACAACACACAACAACAGCAGTCACGTTTTTGTCTACCGTAAAGCAGTTTGTCTGCCGTAAACAGCAATGCTGTGACACTCTTAAACAGGACAATACTGCCATCTACTGTACATGCATATGTGACAATAACATCTAGGGCTTTTAGAGAGTGCAGTGCACAACTGCGCACACAACAAGGAGACGAAGCAGAATGCATCATCAGAGAGGGTGTTCAGCATGGTTAGAAAAATAGTGACAGAGAATAGAACAAGGATGGACAATTCAACCCTTAACTCAACAATGAGTAGATGAGTGTTATGTGTGTATATGTGTAAATAAATGAACACTGAAATTCAAGTATTTTTCCTATATATATATATATATATATATATATATATATATATATATATATATATATATATATATATATATATATATATATACATATATATATATATGTATATATAGCTAGAATTCACTGAAAGTCAAGTATTTCTTATATATATATATATATATATTAAATACTTGACTTGGTCAATTCTAGCTGTAAATATACTCCACCCCTCTTAACCATGACCCCCAACCACGCCCCGCCCCCCACCTCCCGAAATCGGAGGTCTCAAGATTGGCAAGTATGGATGCAATCCACTTTGCACATGTTTAGTAGATTTGCTTTGTGTGTGCTATCAAGGTTGCACGTGTTTTAGTACACGCAAACTTTTGGTAAATCAGGCCCTTAGTCATCGAGGAGGGCGGACTGTATAGCCTTTTCACTCCCCTCTCTTCACACACACACACACACACACACACACACACTTACAAGCCTGAGCCCTGACCTGCAGGAATGTGAGCTCTCTGTGGAGGACGATTAGCTGGCCGGGCTCTTAGCTGCTCCGACACAAAAAGCTCATTGTGATAAAGCCCAGTCAATGTTTGCTGACACGCGTTATCTGCGCTCCCTTCGCTCCTGGGGCCTCCGGTCGGGATCGAGCCGCCGTCGCCAACCACTACCGCTGCAGCCGCTGAGGCCCCTGTTTTACAGCAATTTAGGGAGCCATTGGTTTTCCAAGGAAGTGTTTACACAGTGGCCACCTAGCACACAGCAGGCCCAGGCACAAGCAAAGGAGCTGTCTGAATGAGAAATAGTCTTCAACCCAGCTCGGATTTGCCTTTTATGTCTGCAACTTCCCGTTCTTTTTTTTTTTTTTTATCAGGAGCTTAGACGATAAGAAAAAAACAAGATGCCGTCGTGTCAATAGCTTCCTTTGAGCAAGAAGAGTAACACTTATCTTGCATGGCGAGGAGGTGTGTGTGTGTGTGTGTGGTGTTAAAGCAGAATATTCCTCAAGCTGGATCAATAGATTATTCAGACCTGTGGGGGTCTCTGCATGGCAAGCACTGAGACTGTCCAAAGAGTCTGGCGGCGCTATTGATTTTAATTTATTTTTAACTTAGTGATGGATATGGGACGTGTCACGAGAGAGAAAGAGAGAAAAGGAGAGGCACTGGTCAAATAATTACCAACATCTATTCATTAATTGGAAGGCTGAAGAGATGGAACACTCAATATTCATTAGGGCCTGCAAAGACTTTGCAAATGTGCCGTCCGACACCAGGATGTCGGAGAAATATGTCGATCGCCTTAATCGCGCCATGCAAATTTGTCCCTGTGAACCTGAGAGTGGACATAGGGCACATAAAAATCCACCCTGGCAATAAAAATCTGTCATCTTTCACACTTTTATGTGCAGCTAAAAAACAACTATCGTGATTTCCGGGCTATAGAGTGCACTGGTATTTAAGCCGCACCCACCCAACTTAAAAAAAAAATAACATTCGTATGTTCATATTAGCCGCACCGGACCATAAGCCGCAGATATATATCGGTACAAATTGTCTTAACTCAGTGTTTTTCAACCTTTTTTGAGCCAAGGCACATTTTTTCCGTTGAAAAAAATGCGGAAGCACACCACCAGCAGAAATCATTAAAAAACTAAACTCAGTTGACAGTAAAAAGTCATTGTCGCAATTGTTGGATATGACTTTAAAGGGGAACATTATCACAATTTCAGAAGGGTTAAAACCATTAAAAATCAGTTCCCAGTGGCTTATTTTATTTTTCGAAGTTTCTTTCAAAATTTTACCCACCATGCAATATCTCTAAAAAAAAGCTTCAAAGTGCCTGATTTTAACCATCGTTATAAACACCCGTCCATTTTCCTGTGACGTCACATAGTGATGCCAACACAAACAAACATGGCGGAAAGAACAGCAAGCTATAGCGACATTAGCTCGTATTCAGACTCGGATTTCAGCGGCTTAAGCGATTCAAGGTTGGAGTGTGGAGGCAGGTAGCGAAATTGAAATAGAAGAAGAAACTGAAGCTATTGAGCCATATTGGTTTGAACCGTATGCAAGCGAAACCGACGAAAACGACACGACAGCCAGCGACACGGGAGAAAGCGAGGACGAATTCGGCGATCGCCTTCTAACCAACGATTGGTATGTGTTTGTTTGGCATTAAAGGAAACTAACAACTATGAACTAGGTTTACAGCATATGAAATACATTTGGCAACAACATGCACTTTGAGAGTACAGACAGCCCAATTTTCATCAATTAATATATTCTGTAGACATACCCTCATCCGCGCTCTTTTCCTGAAAGCTGATCTGTCCAGTTTTGGAGTTGATGTCAGCAGGCCAGGGAAGCTAGGGTCGATATTCTTCTCTTGATCACCTTCGGTGGCATAAGGGACGGTGTGAGCCAAGACATCCAGGGGGTTTAGCTCGCTCGTCTGCGGGAACAAACTGCCGCCATTGCTTGCCGTGCTACCGAGGTCCTTTGTCCCTGAATTGCTCACACACTCCGGCAGATTCAATGGGGGTCTGGCGGCAGATTTCTTTGACTTTATCGTTGGAAATGCATCTGCTTTGAGTGTCGCAGCATATCCACACATTCTTGCCATCTCTGTCGTAGCATAGCTTTCGTCGGTAAAGTGTGCGGAACAAACGTCCAATTTCTTGCCACTTTCGCATCTTTGGGCCACTGGTGCAACTTGAATTCGTCCCTGTTCGTGTTGTTACACCCTCCGACAACACACCGACAAAGCATGATGTCTCCAAGGTACGGAAAACAGTCGAAAAAACGGGAAATAACAGAGCTGATTTGACCCGGTGTTTTGAGAAAATAGCGGATTGCTTTCCGATGTGACGTCACGTTGTGACGTCATTGCTCCGAGAGCGAATAATAGAAAGGCGTTTAATTTGCCAAAATTCACCCATTTAGAGTTCGGAAATCGGTTAAAAAAATACATGGTCTTTTTTCTGCAACATCAAGGTATATATTGACGCTTACATAGGTCTGGTGATAATGTCCCCCTTTAAAGCATAACCAAGCATGCATCACTATAGCTCTTGTCTCAAAGTAGGTGTACTGTCACCACCTGTCACATCACACTCTGATTTATTCGGACTTTTTTGCTGTTTTCCTGTGTGTACTGTTTTACTTCTTGTCTTGTGCTCCTATTTTGGTGTTTTTTTTCTCTTTTTTTGGTATTTTCCTGTAGCAGTTTCATGTCTTCCTTTGAGCGATATTTCCCGCATCTATTTTGTTTTAGCAATCAATAATATTTCAGTTGTTTTTATCCTTCTTTGTGGGGACATTGTTGATTGTCATGTCATGTTCAGATGTACATTGTGGACGCCGTCTTTGCTCCACAGTAAGTCTTTGCTGTCGTCCAGCATTCTGTTTTTGTTTACTTTGTAGCCAGTTCCGTTTTAGTTTCGTTCTGCATAGCCTTCCCTAAGTTCCACTGCCTTTTTCTTAGGGGCACTCACCTTTTGTTTATTTTTGGTTTAAGCATTAGACACCTTTTTACCTGCACAGTGCCTCTCGCTGTTTCTGACATCTACAAAGCAATTAGCTACCGGCTGCCACCTACTGATATGGAAGAGTATTACATGGTTACTCTGCCAAAATCTGGACAGCACCGACACTCAACAACAACACATCATTTGCAGACTATAATCACTGTTTTGCAAAAATATTTTTAACCCAAATAGGTGAAATTAGATAATCTCCCACGGCACACCTGACAGTATCTCACGGCACACTAGTGGTTGAAAAACACTGCCTTAACTCTTTCCAAATGGTACCTGTCACACAGACAAAACATAAATCATTGTCATGGACCCACTAGCTCTGGAAGCTAGCTCCCCAATCAGCTAATCCACAGTGATATTTTGGCATATTTACAAAACTGAAACAATACAAAAATAATGCCATTCTAAGTTAATAATACGAACACAGTCACTTGTAAACTCGTTAGCATATTTGCTAATGTTAACGACGCTAGCTTGATTACATTACAACAGCACATGCAAATATGCATGACAACACTCCTACAGACATCACGCATGGGACTGTTTAGTAAGTATGAAATGTTTTAGATATATTGTAAAACTTACTAATGTTGCTTGGAGCCATGTATGAAGAATCCCTTTAGAGCAGAAACGCTATACACGAATAGTAGACAAAATGGGACATACTTCCAGTTTTACCATGAATTGATTTACGTGGACCCCGACTTAAACAAGTTGAAAAACTTATTCGGGTGTTACCATATAGTGGTCAATTGTACGGAATATGTACTGAACTGTGCAATCTACTAATAAAAGTTTCAATCAATCAATCAATCCATCAAAAAAGCGCAAAACAGGAAGTACATCTTCAACCAGCATCGCCTGCAGTGAGCAAACTCATCCAAAAGATGGCTCCATAGCACAAACGATAGCAAAACCTTTTCAGAGTCTGTCGGTGTTTTATGAAAACTATTTCTTGAATACAAAACAATATGACCGTTAGAGGGAAAAAAATCCATAAATTTGCCGCACCACTTTATAAGCCACAGAGTATAAAGCGTAGGAAAAAGTAGAAGCTTAGAGTCCAAAAAATTCAGTACTTATTTAAATGTACCTACCACATGAGTTGTTTGGATAATGAACCAATTTCCCAAATGGAATTGTAACAATTTAAACACCTTTATTACCTGGACAGGCAGTGTCATACAGGTGTAAAAATAGGTTAACAATAAATGAGAACTGTACATCAAGCAATTCAAAATAGGATTGGAGAATACTGCAGGGAATTTTGGCCATTTTTTTAGTCGCAACTAGGGGTCTCCCGATCACATAGAAATATCAGTTTGATATCAGTAAAAAAAAAGTGTTGGATTATATCTCACATATAAATTCCCCGATGCAAACAGTCCTGCAGGCTTGTTTATTTGTGCAAAGCTGGACAGCCGATTAACAGCTAAATGTCCTACAACAAGCACACACTTTTAGTCTTGTCTTGTATTTTAGTTTAGTCATTTACAAAAGGTAAACATGGTAGGCAATAGGCTAGTAGGAGCTTGCAGCTACACAACAGCTAAGCACACAATCTAGATGGACAGTACGTAATACGTGTCCTTAATTAAAAAAACATTGCAGCCTATAGAGCACATTTGTCAAGATAAACAAGTATCAAATAATTATAGTTGCATATTTCTTACAGATACAAGGTCTCCAAGGCAGAAGAAGCGTCTTAAACAAGTATCTAGTAACAAACGTGTCCGCATCATTCAACTTAATTTGTCATGAGCTTAATTTATTATAATTATTGTGATCACTAGAAGTCCTAAAAAAACAAACAAAAAAAAACAACTTAATAATTTAAAACTTGCAAGGTACAATGAGTTGGGTGGCCATGTCACTGCCATTTATTTATAAACAAATGTTAATGTGAATCTAAAGATTTTTTTTTTTTTTTTTTGGTAAAATTGCAGGTAAATCTTGTATGTATAACAAATATACAATATATATATATATATTTATAATTTTAATTGTAATTTTTAATATATATATATTTTTTTTAACCTATCTTTTAATCAACCAAATATTTGACGAGCGCACTGTTGAAGACATCTGCTCTAAATTATGAAGAGTATTTGATCAAAATAATAATAATAATAATGATAATAATAATATTAATAACAATAAAATCAATTAAATCTTAAAGGTTCTAGGGACAACACAATCCTTGGGAAAATGTTGTTATTTTGACAGAATAGTGTCCCTTGAAAATTGGCATTTACCTAATGTTTTCTGCAAATATCACTAAAATTACAACACAATTAGAGATAAAAAGTGTTGCAGCACTAAAATAAATTCATCTTCTTAATCCACTTTATGAAAATGACTAATTAATAAGCTAAAATGGCACTACAAAATGTATTTAAATAGCATTTAAAAAATATTGTTTGAACATTTTTTTGAAAACACACACACACAAGTGCGGCTGTTAATTCCTTAACAGAATCAGCAGCCTCGTCCTAGATATCCCGCATAAATATGTGATCAAATGTCTGGCAACCAGCCGTAATGTGCTTGATCGACTGCGCCTCTCTTTGGTGTGCGTGGAGTCAAACTGACCAAAGTGGCCTGTGGCTCCTCACAGACGGGCCTCTGCGGTGATTCCAGTATCACAACACTAATTATCCAGCGGCACGCAAGCTACTGCAAGGCGCTGCCCTTTGAGAGAAGCAATCAAACAAGCTCACGAAAGGCTGAATAATCACGCCGCGCTGGGGAAGCGTGCTAGCTGAAGCGTGTATGTACAGTATTTGTGTGCTTCCATTGCATTTTTATGGCTGGAAAGGGTATAGGAAGGCAAAAAGATCAAACATTGATTACATGTTGTCAGGGTTATTCAATAGTATACTTATATCACAATGCACAAGTGTGTAAAAACATTGTTTTGAATGGCTGAATAAACACATGTGCACACGTTTTTGCTTGTTCATTATGTAGCATTTTAAAGCGAAATCCCAATTATCCCCCTTAACCCTGAGTCCTTAGAAAAAACACGAAGAAATATGACGCCGCTCCTGTCAGGTTCAAACACCGATGACATCTATGAAAGAAGACCAGAAGTAAGGAATTAAACAGAGACATAATTAAATTTGGCTCAATTGAGGAGAGACGTCTGGACTGTACTCTTTGTACAGTCTCACCACGCTCCTGACGAAAAATTGTACGCCTCCTCTTTTATTTGGACTTTCCCTGAATACATGGCAACAGCTGTTTCTAAGGGAGGGGGTTGTAAACAGCCATTGCCTTTTGGTTACAGAATAGTTCAAAGAAAAGGTCGTAAAACAGTTCAAAGAAGAGGTCTTGTAAAGAACATAATGTTCCAATCATTTCTACAAGTCTTGTTTTTTTGTGATAGAGTGATTGGAGCACATAAAACATTCATGAAGTTTGGTTCTTTTATGAATTTATTATGGGTCTACTGAAAATGTGACCAAATCTGCTGGGTCAAAAGTATACAAACAGCAATGTTAATATTTGGTTACATGTCCTTTGGCAAGTTTCACTGCAATAAGGCGCTTTTGGTAGCCATCCACAAGCTTCTGGCAAGCTTTTGGTTGAGTTTTTGACCACTCCTCTTGACAAAATTGGTGCAGTTTAGCTAAATTTTTGTTGGTTTTCTGACATTGACATGTTTCTTCAGCATTGTCCACATGTTTAAGTCAGGACTTTGGGAAGGCCATTCTAAAACCTTAATTCTAGCCTGATTTAGCCATTCCTTTGCCACTTTTGACGTGTGTTTGAGGTCATTGTCCTGTTGGAACACCCAACTGCGCACAAGACCCAACATCCGGGCTGATGATTTTAGGTTGTCCTTAAGAATTTGGAGGTAATCCTCCTTTTTCATTGTCCCATTTACTCTCTGTAAAGCACCAGTTCAATTGGCAGCAAAACAGGCCCAGAGCATAATACTACCACCACCGTGCTTGACGGTAGGTGTGGTGTTCCTGGAATAAAAGGCCTCACCTTTTCTCCTCCAAACATATTGCTGGGTATTGTGCCCAAACAGCTACATTTTTGTTTCATCTGACATCACACGGACAAAGATAAGACCTTCTGGAGGAAAGTTCTGTGGTCATGTATGTGCTTTTGGCTTAGCCATCTTGTCAGCAAATGTGGTGTGATGGGAAATGGATTTGTACCGAATTCGGTATTTATATAGGTGACAACCGAAATCCTTCGATACTGTTTGATTCAAGTAAGATCAAACAGTGTGGACTCAGACAGACTGCCTATAGGAAATGATACAATTATCCATGCCAACAAAGCAAGAAGAAAGCACACAAAAGTACAACAAGGCTGCACTTTTCAAAATGTGCTAGCTCGATGCTAATTTACATTGGATCTGTTTGCCATTGACCTGCTAAAGAGTAGCATTAGCAAATTCACATGGTGATTTTAACGCCTCACATCAATACTACAACTAAGATGCATGTTACAACCAAACAGCTGGTGTGTAGTAAATACAATACTTACAGTATAAACCAGGGGTGTCCAAAATACAGGCCCGCCAGCATCCACAACCTGGCCTGTGGGACGTCTCAAGTTAAAATAGATACATACTTACATACATACATACATACACATACACATTCATATATACATACACACACACACAAACGCACTCACACACTTACACGTTTGGATACAGTGTGTGAGACAGTCAGAGATTACAAAGAGGAACATAGCTAGGACTTGTAATCTCGCTCGAGAGATGTCTCGGCATTGAGTACTTGTCTCGGGCCCCCTGCCTGCGTGGGCAATGATGAGAGGTATAGCAGATTAATCTCTCTTAACAAGTGGCTGGCTAGTTTTTGTAGAGAACAGGGACTAACATAATGGGCCCTCTATCTGGGGCAAACCGGGCTTGCTAAAGAGGGACGGCCTTCACCGTAACCGGGAAGGCGCCATTACTCTCTCCAGAAATATAGATTACTATTTGAGTCACACTTGACGAACTACACTAGAGCGAGCTCGGACACAGGTAACAAGAGCGCCTGTTTCCCCAAGTGAGGAGTCAATTAAGCTAGAATTAAATAGCGCCAGGCACATATAGAATTTGTCGTAGAACAAAACATGACTCACATAATGTTTTTTTCTGTAGTGACTGTGCCAGAGGTGGACATGCATTCTACTGAGGTGGCAAATTATGAAGCGTTAAACCCAGGCCCGGCCCTAACCAATCTGGCGCCCTAGGCAAGATTTTAGGTGGCGCCCCCCCACATCGGCAGTGAAGTGTATATACTCACAAGAAACCGAATAGCTTTGTCTTTGACCTTTTTTTTACTTAAAGAAAGCAAATTAACAATCAGAATAGTTAACAAGATAAAAAAAATATGAATAAATAAATGAATGCAAAAAATAAAAAATGAATATATGAAATACAATATTTTTTTACATACATATTGCTTAATTTACATTAATGATGTGCACTTTAACAACTAGGCTTACAACTATACCTAATATATAAAGGGGTGGAAACGTGACTATTACCTGCAGGGCAAATATTAGCTAACCAGAAGGCAATAACAATGTAAACAAAAAACACCTGCTTAAAAGATCTAATACAAATGTCCCTGAGGAATGTAAGGTAATTACCTAACGTTACATTATTATTTTCCATAACAATTTAGCCCCCTCCATAATATTAACCCGACGTTAAAACAGAACTAGCTATTTATTGATTAGCAATTGCCGAATCATGTAACATTAGCTTAATGCTAAAAAGCCAGGTTACTATTCTGTAACAGACAAATAATTTCATGTAGGCTAACGTTACCTACCTGCTACCTCTTGTCTTTTTCTCGTTTCTCCTCCTCTTCTTTTCTCTTTTTTCTTCCCTGGGCACCTGACAGTTTTGGCCGTTTTGACATCTTGTGTTGATTTTTTGATGTGGTGACGTCCAAAAAGAGTCATGATACGGGAAGGGAGGGGGCGCACCGTGCGGGGGGGGGGGGGCGTAATGTTGTAACAAATAATATGTCCATTATATAGGCTTTACTTTGCATTTTAATTAACGTTGGATTATTTTTTGTATTTAGAAATAATAGTACCAACTTTTTTTTTTTTTTCTCCAACATTTGTGGCACTGGCGTGGCGCCCCCTGATGGACGGCGCCCTTAGCATTTGCCTATACGGCCTATGCCACGGGCCGGCCCTGGTTAAACCTATCGCAGCACCAATCAGATAGTCTCACCATATCAATTCTTAGATGTGATCCAAATTATTTAAAGCGCACAATGCGAAATAGACATAATGTTTTCATATATCAGTACTATGGAGACCATTAACGAAAATGCCTCAAAACTGCCAACTACCTATAATATGGGCTTTTTAAACATCAGATCATTGTCCCCCAAAACGTTATTAGTTAATGAGGTCATTAGAGACAACAATCTTAACGTCATTGATCTCAGTGAGACTTGGCTAAAATCAAATGAACTGTTTCCATTAACGAGGCATCTCCTAACTATACGAGTGCACATGTTGCCCGTCCCCGTAAAAGTGGTGGAAGGGTCACACTAATATCCAACGAAAAACGTAAGCTTAGCCCTAACCCAAGTAATACGTATAAATCATTTGAGGTGCTTACTATGAGGTCTGTCACACAGCTACCTCTATATCTGGTTGTCGCCCACCTGGGCCCTATTTGGATTTATCAGCAAATGTTCAGAATTTGTTTCTGCTCTAGTGACGCATGCAGGTAATATAGATATAATGGGGGATTTTAATATCCATATCTTGTCAGACCCTTGATGCGTGGTGCTCGGGACTATAAATTATAGCTGAGGTCTTACAGAAATAATAAATGAACACACACATCGCAACGGTAATACGATGCATCTAGTCCTTGTCCGGGGTGTCACCACCTCCAAAGTTATGGCACTCCAGTACATTAAAGTAATGTCTGATCACAACCTTATAAAATTTGAAGTTCTGACTCATTGTCAACAAACTACTAATAACCAATGCTCTAGCAGCCGTCACATTAATGCTGCCACAACTACGACTCTTGCTGGCCTAGTGCCCTCGGTAATGACACCATATTCACAAATTATGTGGGCTTTATCGATAACCCCACTAACAAATTTAACGATGACCTGTGCAAAGCCATTTATATAATTGCATCGCTAAAGCTAAAAAAAGACCCCTAAAAGGCGTACCCCCTGGTCCACAGAAGAAACCAGAGCTCTAAAACTCTTAAACTATCATGTAGAAAGCTGGAACGCAAATGGCGTGTGACTAAACTTGAGGTTTTTAAGCATGGAGTGATAGCTTAAAAACCTATAAATACGCTCTGACCACAGCTAAAAACAAACTACAACTCCAATCTCACCCGCCTCAATAAAAAACGATCCTAAATATTTGTTCAGTACAGTAGCGTCGCTAACCAAACAAGGGTGTTCTCCCAGTAGCTCCACCCACTCGGCTGATGACTTAATGCATTTCTTTACTAAGACATTTGAACTCATTAGAAAGGAGCTACAGCTCCAATTGGGTTATATTAACGCAGATACGAATGTATCTACAACGGATATTGAGCTCCAAAACAATCCCTCTCTTTTTAAAGAAATAACATTAGAGCATACTTGCCAACCTTGAGACCTCCGATTTCGGGAGGTGGGGGGTGGCGGGGGGCGTGGTCGGGGGTGGGGCGGGGGCGTTTTTTGGGGCGTGGTTAGGAGGGGAGGAGTATATTTACAGCTAGAATTCACCAACTCAAGTATTTCATATATATATATAAATATATAAATGTATATATATATATATAATATATATATATATATATATATATATATATATATATATATATATATATATATATATATATAAATATATAAGAAATACTTGACTTTCAGTGAATTCTAGCTATATATATATATATTTATTTTATTATATATATATATGAATAAAATAAATACTTGAATTTCAGTGTTCATTTATTTACACATATACACACACATAACACTCATCTACTCATTGTTGAGTTAAGGGTTGAATTGTCCATCCTTGTTCTATTCTCTGTCACTATTTTTCTAACCATGCTGAACACCCTCTCTGATGATGCATTCTGCTTCGTCTCCTTGTTGTGTGCGCAGTTGTGCACTGCACTCTCTAAAAGCCGTAGATGTTATTTTCACATATGCATGTACAGTAGATGGCAGTATTGTCCTGTTTAAGAGTGTCACAACATTGCTGTTTACGGCAGACGAACTGCTTTGCGGTAGACGAAAACGTGACTGCTGTTGTTGTGTGTTGTTGCCGCGCTGGGAGGACGTTAATGAAACTGCCTAACAATAAACCTGGAGGGGGCGTGGCCTCCAGCTCCGCCTGAATTTCGGGAGATTTTCGGGAGAAAATTTGTCCCGGGAGGTTTTCGGGAGAGGCGCTGAATTTCGGGAGTCTCCCGGAAAATCCGGGAGGGTTGGCAAGTATGCATTAGAGGGACTCCTGCAACTCCTAAATGGGACAAAACAAACAACATGTTTACTTGACCCACTTCCTGGGAAACGTATCAAGGAGTTGTTTGTAACATTAGGACCATCAGTGCTGAATATGATTGAAAATATGAACTTGTCACTTTTATCTGGTACTGTTCCCCTAGCATTCAAAACAACGGTTATTATATCATGGTCCGGTGGCAATGGATGAAGTGCTGGCTGTCCAGAGTCAGGACCCGGGGTGGACCGCTCGCCTGTGCATCGGTTGGGGACATCTCTGCACTGCTGACCTGTCTATGCTTGTAATGGTCTCCTGCTGGCCCCACTATGGATTGGACTCTCACAATATTATGCTAGACCCACTCGATGTCCATTGCATCCTAGAGGGGGGGGGTCAACCACATCTGCGGTCCTCTCCAAGGTTTCTCATAGTCATTCACATTGACATCCCATTGGGTTGTGAGTTTTTCCTTGCCCTTATGTGGGCTCTGAACCGAGGATGTCGTTGTGGCTTGTGCAGCCCTTTGAGCCACTTGTGATTTAGGGCTATATAAATAAACATTGATTGATTGATTGATATTCACCCTGTGTGTTTTTATGATAATAAGAGTTCATTTCTTTAAAAACAAAATGTAAACAAATCTTCTAGTATTGGTGCTATATCCAATTAAATATATCCAAAATTAACTTTTTGTTCGGATTAAACTAATTATCCCAAGTGACGTCAAAGCATCGCCTCCCACTAAGGCTAAGTCCGGGGGTAAGTTGTAATTATGTGATGATGCTCTGTGAAGAGGCGCAATAAAAAGCCCTCCGTCGTATCATAAAACTGTCAAAACACATCACCCAAGTGTTAGATGCGGCGTGTGCTAGGTGGCCACCAGAAAAAAAAAAAAAAAATAAGCAGCACACACTTTCTTCCCCATTGTGCTCACTAAGCAATCGTCACTTCCCCAGCTTGACGGCGGCTGAGTATTGCACTCAAACGACGAAATATGTGTTGCGGGAGGGAGGAAAAAAACATTGATTTTAGAGTCCCTCGGTTCCGCTACAGCGTCGTGCACAGTAATGATCAATTATTTGGCCTGCTACTGGCGACGCTAAGCAGTCTGAGCAAGCAGCGCCACACAAAAAGCCACCAAACACGATCTATTGATTTAACGCTCAGCTGCTAAACATCATCTCTTCTTTATCGGACTGTTAAATGAAGGAAATATCTTCCAAACTAAGGCAGACTGAGGATCAAATGGCCAGTTTGTCTTGTTGACTTAAAAAACAAAAACATTTCACAATCATCTGAAAGGCATCAAGGCCTGTCAAAAACAGTTAAATTGAGGAAGAAATGCATTATTTTGAAGGACTGTTTCTGGCTGCTATTATAAAATTATTGTGTTGATGCCTTCCAACATTTACAGCATTTAGTATTCTATTTTTTATTCTGCCCTATTTTCTGTCTGCTTTCTTTTACCACATTTTTCATCAGATTCAAACCAATCCACTTTCAATATGTTTTTTTCATTCATGACCAGTGTTGGGTTAGTTACTGAAAACCAGTAACTAGTTACAGTTACTAGTTACTTTATTTCAAAAGTAACTCAGTTACTAACTCAGTTACTTACACCAAAAAGTAATGCGTTACTGAGAAAAGTAACTATTTAGTTACTTCTTTTTTTCTTCTTTTTTTTTTAAAGCTCCCATTAAAGCCCTTTTAGCCTTCATTTCAGTACTGTCATTGCACTGGAGAATAATACAATCTGTTGATCAACTTGACATGCATTTTTATTTTCCTTTTAACATAATTAATGTTGTGTACATTACCATGTAAACATGGTAATATTAGCACGCTAGCTTTTTTTTAAATCTAATTTTGTAGGTATCCACCGCACACTCAAATATTTCGGTACTTGACGCATGCATAATAACGTTGGAATGTTAACATTTTATGCAACATTTTGAAGTTCATTTTTCAAGTGTACATCTAATAGTCATACTTTGTCACCTGACACTTTCTGGCTAACATGTTAACTGTTAGCATTTCAATTTGACTTTGGCTTTTCAGCATTCTGATACAATGTCTACCAAAGTTGCTTTTTCTAGTCAGCTTTATTTTATTTTATTTTTTTACTTCAGTGTGGAAAATGTACCATTAGGCTTAAGTAGCACCTGCCAAGTTTTCATTTCAGGGTAGTTAAGATACTTATCAGATGTGTTTTGCTCTAAAACATCATTTGGACACATTTTAAAGATGGCTATTAGTAAAAACAGGCCATTTTTTTTCAAGCTTTAGCCTTTTTCACACTCCATTCCACTCCGTCAATGGGAAGGAAGGCGAACAAAATG
This sequence comes from Nerophis lumbriciformis, assembly GCF_033978685.3. Classification (NCBI taxonomy): domain Eukaryota; kingdom Metazoa; phylum Chordata; class Actinopteri; order Syngnathiformes; family Syngnathidae; genus Nerophis; species Nerophis lumbriciformis. Next base: position 13,472,871 of record NC_084555.2, on the reverse strand, counting down.
CCCCTTCAGCGTTGAGGTTTGGCGTCTACAAGGGTATTGAGTTCCAAATTCTGTCCAGCTGGAATAATGAGAAGCTTGCCCGCCTCTTTTTTTTCTCCTAATTTACCAAAATCCCTTCCTTTTTACACTGTCCACCCAACCCCATCGTCGGTCTGCCCCAATTCACCGTTTAAACAATCAGTAGCCGGAGAAGTAGCGTCTAAAATTTGGGGTCTGTGGTATAGTAGCGACGGGAATAGAAACAAAAAAAAGAGTTAAGGGGAGGCAGGGGGGTGTTTAAGAGGAGAGAACTGCAAGGGCAGGTGCAAGCCGTCCGCATACAAGGTGGCGATTAGGGCGATGAGGGGGGAAAAGTGGCCCTGTGTGAGGCGAGAGGAACATCTGTGCCTATTACTGAGAGCACACAAAAGACAAGAAGTGAGGAGGGGTGGTGGTCTTCAACATGAGCAGGGCCTCACCAAACACCACGGGCTGAATTAAGTGGCCCAATTTGAGGCTTTCAGCGGGGCTCATCATTAACATTTGAAAAAAAAAATGTTGGATGTGTGAATCTGAGGAGTGATTTAGGGGAACTGCACTCTTTTAGAATGTAGCAGTGGTGTGCCGTCAGGGCCAGCGAGGCCTTTTCTGCTGGCCTAACATAAACAGAAATCATAATCATAATCATTGGCGTTGTTGGCCTATTTTAGGGGGGCTAAATAAGTTGCTGTTATTTATATATATATATATATATATATATATATATATATATATATATATATATATATATATATATATATATTTTTTTTTTTTTTTTTACAAATACATGCCGACATATTCATTATAAAGTGGCCCGAATATGAGTTTAAATAAATAATCATATAAACTGTCATTATTCACTCAGTTTCCCCTCACTTCATAGCGTAAATCACCAAAAATGATTCCCGGGCGCGGCACCGCTGCTGCCCACTGCTCCCCTCACCTCCCAGGGGGTGAACAAGGGGATGGGTCAAATGCAGAGGACACATTTCACCACACCTAGTGTGTGTGTGTGTGTGACAATCATTGGTACTTTAAGGTAGAGAGCCCATTTAGTGTGTCGGTATCCAATCCATTCCACTTGTTCATAGAGAAAATGCCCACATCACTCAAAATCCAGTCCGCATTTTCTCTGCGACCTTGCCTGCGGTCCTTGGACTTGTTCATCTAGAAAATGACCACATTACTCTTGTAGAATCTATATAAAGTAATATACATTAGCCTAATGTTAAAATAATGAAAAAAAACATCATTAAATATATTTGTTTTAGTGTATTGTTACATTAATAGCTGTTGTATTATTATAGGATGGCTTGTTAAACATTTCATAGGATTTTCAGAGGGAGGAAAAACCAAGACATTTAATATAAAATGTAAAATGAACAAATACATAAAAAGAAAAAGAAAAAAAATGGTTAAAAGCCATCGTCCCGGGGAGCATTTCATTTCGTCCCGTGCATTTTTTAAATAATAATAATAACAATGAATAATTTCTAAGTCTTTGTTAGCCGTTTGTGAAGTTTTGTGCTCGTGCGCTACGTTCGCTCTCCTGGGGGCTAAGCCCCCCCTGTCCTTAAATTTACCTAAGTACCTAAAAGCATTCATACTCTCATGTCATATTATGCTCCTTCCAGCGCTGTTGTTTTTAGGTTTTAGAGTTTTTATCCAATGAGAATTCAGCTAGCTTATGTTGCCATGCTGTACTAAATCTGCCCGAAGCCTTCAGAATCAACAATGCGGGCATCTGTGCAATTTAAGTGAACGGACACAAACATTTGATAGACAGTTGCGATAGCCAATCAGATCACGAGTTGTTGTCGGTAAGGCCTTCTAGCTGGCCTAAGGCAGATATATATTCTGATGTTATGAGCTTGGTAACATAAGAACTCCATTACCCAGCATGCCACAGTAGTGAATAGCATGCGCAGTAGCCTCGTTTAGGTTGTTGAATGTAGACATGCCGGCAGCTGGATGTTTTTGATGAGCACGCTGTGGAGTAAACTTTACGAACTCTGCATGTTTTATGATCAGACAAGACAACACATATATTTGCAAGGCCATTTTCAAGAAGGATATTTAAAGAGAAACTACATCTTGTGAGACGATGTCGGCCAACCCCTGATGCTAGCTTCAGCTGTCCCGGCGATGAAATGTGAGTTCAGATATTGTATATAGGTTGCTTCTCTTTCTTCCCCTCCATTTTTCTGTATTCTTTTGTATCTCTAGTTATCATTACGTATATGTATTGTTGCATTTGAAAAACTGTATTGTTGATAATAGAGGTAAATTATTGGTACTGTTCATTATCAATAGCGCTATTTCTATTGGTATTTGTAATGCTCCATTTGTAGTGTAATAATGCTCATTGTCATTTCTGTATTATTATTTATTTCGCTAACTGCTTCATTGCTATCACTTTTACCATCATATTTGTACATATCCTATTTGCTGATGTTGCTCTATTGTTGTTGTTGTTGTTATTGTTGTGTTTGTTGTTGTTGTTTTTGTCTCTCTGTCTTATCCCCTTCTTGTCCCCACAATTTCCCCCTCTGTCTTCCTTTTTTTCTCTTTCTATCCCCTCCTGCTCCGGCCCGGCTGCACCAAATGATAATATAAATACATTTAATAAAGTCAAATACAAATAAGGCAACAAGAGAAGTATCCTACACTTCTCTTTTGTAAAGTAAATCTGAACAGCCGATATGGGCATCTACATCAACTATATGATTTGCCTGAGAAGCTGGACAAGACAAAAAAATTATATATATATATATATGTATTGTATTACTTTATTTTTTCACGTTTAATATGTTTTTTGCAATTTTAATTTTGACTGTACCACATAAGATATGTTTTAATTGCTGATGCGGGTTTATTGATTTTTAAATGCGCGAGAAAATAACCCGTTTTGTACAATGCCCAGTAGGGCGTAAATGTGTTTATGTATAGTATTTCTCCAGCAATGGTCATGTGGTGACATAAATGATGGTATTTTGAGAGGTAGTCATTGAAGTCGGACATCACTGAAGGCATACTTGCCAACTCTCCCGAATTTTCCGGAAGACTCCCGAATTTCAGTGCCTCTCCCGAAAATCTCCCGGGACAACCATTCTCTCGAAAATCTCCCGATTTCCAGCCTGACAACTATATTGGGGGCATGCCTTAAAGGCACTGCCTTTAGTGTCCTCTCTCACCTGAAAAGGAGACTATTATATATGTCTCCGTTATCCATAGGTTTATCTATAACCCATAATGTAGGCAGGCACGGAACTATTACTCAGCGTGTGTTTATTCCAGCCGGCACGTTAATACACTGACACACAACATCCGGATTCCCATCATGCATTGCTTCAAAACTACGGCAAGTTGTAATATCCAAAATTTCAAGCCGGACAAACAATATTGGGGGCGTGCCTTAACGGCACTGCCTTTAGTGTCCTCTCTCACCTGAAAAGGAGACTATTATATATGTCTCCGTTATCCATAGGTTTATCTATAACCCATAACACGGTGGCCGAATGGATATAGTCACTCATGAACGGTCAGAGAAGCACAAGGCGGCGGTAACGCAGTATTATGGGCCACCTTGCAAGCAACATTCCATTCTCATTTGCGGATGTTTTCAACAAATCCGTGATCCGGTACTCAAATGGCCGAACAAAGGCTACTCAAATAGTGAAAGATAAGTGTTATTTTTTTTTTAAGTAAGCAGCAAGTACAGTACAGTTAGTAGAACAACTGTGTTTTCATTACTGTTTACTGTACTATATATATATATATATATATATATATATATATATATATATATATATATATATATATATATATATATATAAGAAATACTTTAATTTCAGTGAATTCTAGCTATAAATATACTCCTCCCCCTTAACCCTGCCCTCTGGCCACGCCCCCCGCCCACAATCCCGCCCACCCCCCATCTCCCAATCTCCCGAATTCGGAGGTTTCAAGGTTGGCAAGTTTTCTGAATGCCTAGGTGGGAAACGCACGGCCCGCCACTGGAATGTAGTCTATCATTCACAATCCTTATGAGAGACGAGGATTTTTTTTTTTTTTTTGCATTCTAGCTCGTGAATAAACGTAAATAAAAGTCAGCTAAATATGGAGTCAATTGGAGCTCCTCTGTTGTGCCAATAAAACCCACTTAAAAACATTCAAAAAGCGCCAACAATACTCCATTTACTGAATGTCAACCAAGTGAGAGCGATATTGCTGTTATAAGCGCTAACGTCAAGGACCTATTTTTAGCGGCGCATTGATCACAGAGAGGTAACGACCTCATGCTGCTATATTGACATCATCAGCTGGTGAGTTGCTCTCTCGTCTCGGAACTCGTGCAAGTTAATTTTAGATTATAAATCACGCCTCTTACCTGAATAGTAGAAGGTTGTGGCCATAAACAGAGAAGTTGGTAAAATGTTTGACATTCAACAGCAAAATAGACGCAAATAGACGATAGTTTCGCACCAACCTTTTTTTTTTTTACTCTTCGCGAGGAGTATGATTAACTCTTCATCGAAACGGGAATATATAAACACCCTATCAGTCTGCATCCCAGTGAGAGCAGAAATTGTACATTAAGGGCCTCATTTACTAAGGTCCAAATACCACGTGCTAAACAACATGTGCAATCTTTAAAATGGTCTGTACTATCAATCAATCAATCAATCAATGTTTATTTATATAGCCCTAAATCACAAGTGTCTCAAAGGGCTGCACAAGCCACAACGACATCTTCGGTACAAAGCCCACATAAGGGCAAGGAAAAACTCACCTCAGTGGGACGTCGATGTGAATGACTATGAGAAACCTTGGAGAGGACCGCATATGTGGGTAACCCCCCCCCCCCCCCCCCCCCCCCCTCTAGGGGAGACCGATTGCAATGGATGTCGAGTGGGTCTGACATAATATTGTGAGAGTCCAGTCCATAGTGGATCCAACATAATAGTAAGAGTTCAGTCCATAGTGGGGCCAGCAGGACACCATCCCGAGTGGAGACAGGTCAGCAGCGCAGAGATGTTCCCAGCCGATGCACAGGCGAGCGGTCCACCCCGGGTCCCGACTCTGGACAGCCAGCACTTCATCCATGGCCACCGGACCTGTGCCCCCCCCCCCCCTCCACAAGGAAGAGGGGAGCAGAGGGGGGTCTATTTAAAGGCTAGAGTATACAAATGAGTTTTAAGATGGGACTTAAATGCTTCTACTGAGGTAGCATCTCTAATTGTTACCGGGAGGGCATTCCATAGTACTGGAGCAACCAACACCCCGCACCAGCGTCGTCATTGCTGGTTTAACAAGCAGAGGAGCATGTTCGGCGGCACACAATCACGGAGTACTTACAAGCAGATACATATCGACAGAAAAGGGAGAACGGACGCATTGTGGCTTAAAAACTAACGATAAAGGTGAAGTTATAACACTGAAATGCCCTCAGGAAGAGATGCTTTAAGACATGGCTAGCTAGCTAGCAGCTAACATGTTTTAGCTACTTCTAAATCACTAATCCTCGCCTCCATGGCGACAAATAAAGTACGTTTCTTACAAGTATCATCCCTGCAGGACGAGGAATAGTTAAACATGCTTCACGACACACCGTAGCTCACCGGCGTTAAAATGTAAACAAACGCTATTGGTGGATCTACACCTAACATCCACTGTACAGGCACGAATCTAGTCGATACTCCTATTATTACGTCAATATTTTTTGGCATCACAACATCCATCTATCCATCCATTTTCTACCGTTTGTCTTCTTTCATTTTTTTTAAATGTAGATTATGTTTTCAAACTCAGGAAATATGTCCCTGGACACACGAGGACTTTGAATATGATCAATGGATGATGCTGTAACTACTTGGTATCGGATTGATACCCAAATGTGTGGTATCATTCAAAACTAATGTAAAGAATCAAACAACAGAAGAATAAGTAATTATTACATTTTAACAGAAGTGTAGACAGAACATGTTAAAAGAGAAAGTAAGCAGATATTAACAGTAAATGAACAATTGGATTATTAATTCATTTTCTACCACTTGTCCTTAATAATGTTGACAAAATAATAGAATGATAAATGACACATTATGTTACTGCATACGTCAGCAGACTAATTAGGAGCCTTTGTTTGTTGACTTAGTACTAAAAGACAAGTTGTCTTGTATGTTCACTATTTTATTTAAGGACTTAACTGCAATAAGAAACATATGTTTAATGTACCCTAAATGTTTTTGTTAAAATAAAGGCAATAATGCAATTTTTTTGTGGTCCCCTTTATTTACAAAAGTACCGAAAACTACCGAAATAATTTTAGTACCGGAATCGGTACCAAAATATAGGTATCGTTGCAACACTAGCGTTTACTCTATGGGCATCACCACGAAGACACTCTCGTTTATTCATGTTATGAAGCTCCTAAATTTTGCAGTGCACTTTAATTGAAACCACTTTTTATTTTTATTTTTTTAATGCTGAAGGTGTGCTTATTTGTGAGAAGCTGGAATTACTCCGCTCAAAACGCAAAAAACGCACATTTAACAATATTTTAATTAAGAATATTTTGATAATATATACTCTAAGTAACGTCATTTAAAAATATTAGACTACACCAAAGCGCAAAAATTAATAAGTCCTTAAATTATCTAGCAACAACAAAATTATAAAAAGATGCAGCTCAATAGACCAGTGTTTTTCAACCTTTTTTGAGCCAAGGCACATTTTTAGTGTTGAAAAAATCCGGAGGCACACGGCCAGCAGAAATCATTAAAAAAAAAAACTCAGTTGACAGTAAAAAGTTGTTGTTGCAATTGTTGGATATGAATTTAAAGCATAACCAACCATATAGCTCTTGTCTCAAAGTAGGTGTACTGTAACGACATGACTTATTTAGAGTTTTTTGCTGTTTTCCTGTGTGTAGTGTTTTAGTTCTTGTCTTGCGCTCCTATTTTGGTGGCTTTTTGTCTTTTTTTTTTTTTGGTATTTGTCTGTAGCAGTTTCATGTCTGCCTTTAAGCGATATTTCCCGCATCTACTTTGTTTTAGCAATCAAGAATATTACAGTAGTTTGTATCCGTCTTTGTGGGGACATTGTTGATTGTCATGTCATGTTCGGATGTACATTGCCTTTGCTCCACAGTAAGTCTTTGCTGTCGTCCAGCATTCTGTTTTTGTTTACTTTGTAGCCTGTTCAGTTTTAGTTTGGTTCTGCATAGCCTTCCCTAAGCTTCAATGCCTTTTCTTAGGGGCACTCACCTTTTGTTTATTTTTGGTTTAAGCATTAGACACCTTTTTACCTGCACACTGCCTCCCGCTGTTTCCGACATCTACAAAGCAATTCTCTACTGGCCGCCACCTACTGATATGGAAGAGTATTACACGGTTACTCTGCCGAGCTCTAGAGAGCAAAGACACTCAACAACAACACATCATTTGCAGACTATAATTACTGGTTTGCAAAAAATATTTTTAACCCAAATAGGTGAAATTAGATAATCTCCCACGGCACACCAGACTGTATCTCACGGCACACTAGTGTGCCGCGGCACAGTGGTTGAAAAACACTGCAATAGACAATATGTTTAATATTTTTTTGTTTCTGACCGTCCAAAACTTTGACACACACAGAGGATTGTCGTCTGTCTATCGTCTGTCTGTGCAGCGCGAGCATCGATCCTTCAGCCGTGTGTGGAACTATCAGTTTACACGTCCTTCTGACACTCGCTAAAAAAGGCAAAATATGGCTTGCAAAACCGTGATGAGTGTTGATGAATCACATTGTTTGTGCTAAATAAATATATTTGCATTTTCTCCTCTCAGTATGGTGGGCGTTTTGACAATCAGCATATATTCTGCATATTAATGAAGACAGAGACGCAAAATGGATGTAGCTCCTCCTCTGAATGCAATAGCTGCTACGGCATGAATACAAATTCTGTATTTCTACAAAACACAAAATCTGACGAGACACCAAAGCACAGCAGGTAATGTTTTTAATCTCTTTAAAAGCATGTTTATGTCCTTTTTGTGTTGAGCTTTTTGAAAAAGCATAATCTTTAAAAAACATTGAATTAAAGCAAACTAATTGTACCGTCATGGTAATAAAAACTATCTGTCTGGGGTAAACTTATTAATGATCCATCCATCCGTCTTCTTCCGCTTATCCGAATTCGAGTCGCGGGGTCAGCAGCCTGAGCAGAGAAGGCCAGACTTCACTTTTGCTAGCTACTCTGTCTAGCTATTCCCCTACTGTCGGATGTGACCTAAACACCTCCCCACGGAGGCGTTCGGGGGGCATTCTGACCAGATGCCCGACCACCTCATCTGGCTCCTCTCGATGTGGAGGAGCAGTGGCTTTACTCTGAGCTCCTTGCGAATGACAGAGCTTCTCACCCTATCTCTAAGGGAGAGCCCCACCACCTGACAGAGGGAATTTCTTTCAGCCGCTTGTACCCGTTATCTTAAATTGAGACCTTTGCCTTCCGGCTCAGCTCATTTTTCACCACGATGGACCGAGGCAGTGCTCACATCACTGTAGACGCTGCACCGATTCGCCTGTCGATCTCACGATACACTCTTCCATCATTTGTGAACAAGACCCAGAGGTATTTGAACTCCTCCACTTGGGGCAGGATCCCCTCCCCAACCCGGAGATAGCACTCCACCCTTTTCAGGGCGAGAACCATGGACTCATACTTGGAAGTGCTGATTTTCATCCCAGTCAATTCACACTCAGCTGCGAACCGATCCAGTGAGAGCTGAAGGTGCTAGCCAGATGAAGACCTAATCCTGCAGCCACCAAACCGGATCCCCTCAACGCCTTGACTGTGCCTAGAAATGTTGTTGTAACTGTAAACAGAACCAGTGACAAAGGGCAGCCCTGCCGGAGTTTGACCCTCACTGCAAACGGGTCTGACTTACTTCTGGCAATGCGAACCAAGCTCTGACACTGGTCATACAGGGAGTGGACTGCCACAATCAGGCTGTCCGCCACCCCATATTCTCTGAGCACTCTCCACCGGACTTCCCAAGGGTTACGGCCTTCTCCAAGTCCACAAAACACATGTAGACTGGTTGGTAACATGCACCCCCAAGCATCCTGCCAAGAGCATAGAGGTGGTCCACGGTTCCACGACCAGGACGAAAACCACACTGCTCCTCCTGAATCCGAGGTTCAACTATCCCGCATAGCCTCTTCTCCAGGACACCTGAATAGACCTTATCGGGAAGGCTGAGGGGTGTGATCCTACAATAGTTGGAACACACCCTGTGGTTCCCTTTTTAAATAGAGGAACCACCGCCCCGGTCTGCCAATCCAGAGTCACCGACCCTGATGTTCGAGCAATGCTGCAGAGGCTTGTCAACCACGACAGCCCCACTGCATCCAGAGCCTTAAGGAACTCCGGGCAGATCTCATCCACCCCCGGGGCCCTCCACTGAGGAGCTTCTTAACTACCTCACCAGCCTTAGCCCCATAAATAGGAGAGCCCATCACAGAGTCCCCAGGTATGTTTTCCTCATTGGAAGATGTGTGGGTGGCATTAAGGAGGTCTTCGAAGTAGTCTTTCCATCAATCTACAATCTACAACATTCTCAGTTGACTTCAGCAGCACTGGACTGCTTACCTCCTCCTGAGGCGGCGGATGGTGGTCCAGAATCGCTTCGAAGCCATCCGGAAGTCATTCTCCATGGCTTCTCCGAACTCCTCCCATGTCCGAGTTTTTGCCTCTACAACCGCCAAAGCCGCACACTGTTTGGCCTGTCTGTTCCTGCCCTTTGCCTCTGGAGTCTCATGAGGCAAAAGGACCCGATACAACTCCTTCAGCATCACAGGATCCCTGAATCCCTAATCCCGCTGGTGTACACCAGAGAGTTTGAATTCCCATTTGCGGAAGTTCTTCGAACATCTTACGAAGGAGGCGTGAGACATTGAGTCCGAGTGGACCATGTTCCGTGCTTCTATTGTCGAGGCTGCCAATAAAACTTGGATACAATTCACACGTTAGTTGTGTCCCTGGGTTTTCACACAGTCCTCTTACCCTAACACATTTTGAACTTTCCACAAGTCACATGACCACAGAAAGTAAAATCACTGTAATTTTCTTCAGGTCAACATGATATTAGTATACATATATCATGTATAGTATTTGCTATTTCTATGCTAAAAACTCACACTGGTTACTTTCAGTCCAGTCGATGAGTCTCATTCGGCTTTAGAATGTCACACATTTACTGTCCATGTGCACTTATTTTGGTTCTACTTCCTGTTAGATTCTTAGTTTTGCTGCACCTTCCCTTTCTGCTCTATTTCCTGCCAGCACACCTGTTTTCCATTAGTTAGTCTGGTCTGTTTACTTTTGCAGTTTCACCTGTTGCTCTTTTCCATTGCTGAAACATTTTGCGTGGTACCTTGACGAGTGTTTGTCTTATATGCACTTCAATGTTGCACTCGATCTGTGTTTTTGGCTGGAAGATATTTTTGAATATTTTGAGTGGAACTTCTGCTGCCTGAATGTGTCGAACAACAGTAGAGATTTAAATAATATCAACAAACTATAGGGTGGACTGGGGAACATTGGAGTCCAGCAAGGCTTTTTGAATGAACACGACTATACTTTCCCAGTATCTTATTAGAGACGCACGCATACATCCAGCAAAAAGGAAAGTCAAGTCCATATGCATGGCTGCATACAGTATTGGAAGCATGCCAGATGAATGTTCAATTTGACTTCATTTGGAATAACTGTATTTCCAAGTGTGTCAACCTGCCTCAAAACACAGCTAATGGATGGTAAAAGCATGAAAAATAAAACACTCATTCTGGTGAGCAGACACATCAAACTTGTATACCGGATTGCACTTTTTTTTTTCCACCCATCCTGAACTGAGAACACTTGGGAGGCAGATGTATTACTTATTTAAATGCCACGAGGCATATATATGTTTGCTTAAATATTCCAATTTATTCCAAGACAGTAAGTGCCTTGCTGGAGTGAATTATGGATGGGAAATGAAGATGCTGAGTTATTAGTTATGACACCATCAGGTTCCGACTCAGTCAATATTTCTCTCTTGGAAATGTTTTTATTTAAATGAGGGTCAAGATGGTGGTAAGCAACACCCTGATAGTGACAGATGAAGAGTGTTGTTACAACTTCAACAAACTTCACCCAGCTGACGTGTTGCTGGCGTTTTCAAATTGACGGAAGCAATTTATTTCATAATAAAGAAAACTCAGAGTGACGTTCAAGACCATTTACTAAAATAGAAGTCACATTAGGAACTGTTAAATGAGCTAACATTTTGCAACACTGATTAAATTAAATACTATATTTTATAGGAGTTGAAAAATATATATTTTTTTAATCAAGAGCTTGGGTATACAGGAATGGGGCAAATTCATTTAAAAATGATATTTATGAGACAACATTTCTACTAATGCCACAGCAAATCTGTCGCATGAATGTTTTTGACATAGTTTTTAGGATAGGATAAGATAGGCTTGAATAGACTTGTATTTATTCCACAATGGGGAAATTATGTGGTTGCATTACATACAGTAATGTAAAACATAATGAAAAACTAAAAATAAGTAATGGATAACATATATTGCTCACTTGACTGCAATATGTATAGATAAATAATAATTCAAAAAACACTTTTCAATGTATATTGTGTTGCTTAGATTAATTGTTTAATCAGTGTAACTAACAATATATGATACAATCAACAAGGCATGGAGTGTCCGAAATTTTAAACATGAGGACATAGTTTCCGCACAGCTGCTGCAATAGAGAGTGCACATGAACGGTGGTGTGTGGGTGCTCTGTGACCAATTTTGTTTCAAAACACACTCCGACGGAACATTAGGTACAACTAAGGCAGGGGTCGGCAACTCAAAATGTTGAAAGAGCCATATTGGACCAAAAATACAAAAAATAATCTGTCTGGAGCCGCAAAAAATTAAAAGCCTTATATGAGTGTTATAATGGAGACAACACATGATGTACGTGTCTATATTAGCTATATTAGCCTACTATCAAAGGATGACGCAAATCTTCGTTGACAGAAATGTTGTATCTTAATTTCTATTCTAGACATTTTTGCAACATTGGAAATCATTAGTAAAATGGAGACTTCTCACAGGATGAGATAACTCCTGGAAATGACTGGCTCAGAATGGCCAAAAGGTATAGATGTGTGTGTCAAGTTCAAGGAAACGGCAGGCTGTCTTCTTCTAATGGATTTATTACAATATTTGCAAGATGGGTAATGTTTGCTGTGGTCTGGAACAACATGGCACCCAAACATGATGATGCAATTTGTACATACAACTAGCATAAACAGCATGTTAGCATTGATTGGCTTGCAGACTGACCAAATATGCCTGATAAGCACTCCAGCAAATCAATAAAATCAACAAAGCTCACCTTTGCACATTCACACACAGTATAAAATGTTTGGTGGACAAAATGAGACAAAGAAGGAGTGGCATAAAACACGTCATTCTGTGGCAGCATCGGAGAAAGTTGTACATGTAAACAAACTACGATGAGTTCAAGGATCGCTGAAATTAGTAAGACAAAACGGTGCCTGCCAAATACTTTCATCAGGGAAGCATGTATAACATAAAAAGTGGGATTTCTAACAACTAGGAAGGTTTGTGTCATGTGTCATTCCCTACAGAAAATATATTAAAACAAAAAAAAAAAGATTTTTCTTCATCTTTTTCCATTTTCACACATCTCTTAAAGAGGTCCAGTGAGCCGCTAGGGTGGCGCTAAAGAGCCGCATCTAGAGCCGCAGGTTGCTGACCCCCGAACTAAGATCATACATTGGAAGTGCAGCGACAAACTTTCTTATGATTAACGCACATCATGTTTACCATCTTAAAGCAAAACACATACTTGAGGATGCCACAGCTAATAAGAACAATAAGCAGAGGACGATGAACAATGCTGGCGGAGTTTACCCGAGCCCATGTTGTCAACAAAAGTACCAGAGATAAGTTAAACAATGCCTTTGAAAAATGAACAGCCACCGTGTGTAGGACACTTAACATCGGTAAAGGTTGAGGGCTGCAAAATGTCATTCATATCGCCACAGGTGATCTATCGTACAGAGTACCTTGGAAGGGGAACAATTACTACAAGGATAAAGGAACTGTACTGCACAAACAAGAGCAACAAGTTGCAACTACTGGCTGATGCTGAATTTATTTCACTTATCGGAGACCATTGGACCTCAGTAAGTAACCACAACTACCTGGGATCACGTTGTCCCAAAGAAAAGATCAGCACTGTCATCTTTAAAGGTAAATACGCTTGTTTGTTTAAATAATTGGTTAAAGGAAGAGTAAATGTAGATGTAAATAGCACACTATGTTAAGTTTCCGACATTATCCATTAGTGTACATCCGTACCTTAATTACTATACTATTGCAAAGACTTTCAAAATGTGCACTTAAATCATACTATACCATACTTGCCAACCCTCCCGGATTTTCCGGGAGACTCCCGAAATTCAGCACCTCTCCCGAAAACCTCCCGGGACAAATTTTCTCCCGAAAATCTCCCGAAATTCAAGCGGAGCTGGAGGCCACGCCACCTCCAGCTCCATGCGGACCTGAGTGACGTGTCGACAGCGGCCAGCCTGTTCTCACGTCCGCTTTCCCACAATATAAACAGTGTGCCTGCCCAATCACGTTATAACTGTAGAATGATGGAGGGCGAGTTCTTGGTTTCTTATGTGGGTTTATTGTTAGGCAATTTCATTAACGACCTCCCAGCGCGGTAACAACACACAACAACAGCAGTCACGTTTTCGTCTACCGTAAAGCAGTTTGTCTGCCGTAAACAGCAATGTTGTGACACTCTTAAACAGGACAATACTGCCATCTACTGTACATACATATGTGACAATAACATCTAGGGCTTTTAGAGAGTGCAGTGCACAACTGCGCACACAACAAGGAGACGAAGCAGAAGAACGAGGAAGATACAGCCGACGACGAGTAAGATGAAGAAATATGCTTGTAAGTTCCAAGCCGCAGCTGCGATTGGACCTGGATAAGAGAGATGGAAGATTCCAGACTCTAGCGCATTTGATGAAAGCACTTTTGTGCGTGCCACACAGCAATGCATCATCAGAGCGGGAGTTCAGCATGGTTAGAAAAATAGTGACAGAGAATAGAACAAGGATGGACAATACAACCCTTAACTCAACAATGAGTAGATTAGTGTTATGTGTGTGTATATGTGTAAATAAATGAACACTGAAATTCAAGTATTTCTTTTATTTATATATATATATATATGCATAAATTAAAGAAATACAATACTGCCACCATCTACTGGAACGCAGTAGATGGCAGTATTCTATTCAAATATATATATATATATATATATATATATATATATATATATATATATATATACAGTGGGGCAAAAAGTATTTAGTCAGCCACCGATTGTGCAAGTTCTCCCACTTAAAATGATGACAAAGGTCTGTAATTTTCATCATAGGTACACTTCAACTGTGAGAGACAGAATGTGAAAAATCCAGGAATTCACATTGTAGGATTTTTAAAGAATTTATTTGTAAATTATGGTGGAAAATAAGTATTTGGTCACTTCAAACAAGGAAGATCTCTGGCTCTCACAGACCTGTAACTTCTTCTTTACAAAGCTCTTCTGTCTTCCACTCGTTACCTGTATTAATGGCACCTATTTGAACTCGTTATCTGTATAAAAGACACTTGTCCACAACCTCAAACAGTCAGACTCCAAACTCCACTATGGCCAAGACCAAAGAGCTGTCCAAGGACACCAGGAAAAGAATTGTAGACCTGCACCAGACTGTGAAGAGTGAATCTACAATAGGCAAGCAGCTTGGTGTGAAAAAATCCACTGTGGGAGCAATTATCAGAAAATGGAAGACATACAAAACCACTGATAATCTCCCTCGATCTGGGGCTCCACGTAAGATCTCATCCCGTGGGGTCAAAATGATCATGAGAACGGTGAGCAAAAATCCCAGAACCACATGGGGGGACCTGGTGAATGACCTGCAGAGAGCTGGGACCAAAGTAACAAAGGTTACCATCAGTAACACACTACGCCGACAGGGAATCAAATCCTGCAGTGCCAGACGTGTCCCCCTGCTTAAGCCAGTGCATGTCCAGGCCCGTCTGAAGTTTGCCAGAGAGCACATGGATACAGCAGAGGATTGGGAGAATGTCATGTGGTCAGATGAAGCCAAAATAGAACTTTTTGGTATAAACTCAACTCGTCGTGTTTGGAGGAAGAAGAATACTGAGTTGCATCCCAAGAACACCATACCTATTGTGAAGCATGGGGGTGGAAACATCATGCTTTGGGGCTGTTTTTCTGCTAAGGGGACAGGCCGACTGATCCGTGTTAAGGAAAGAATGAATGGGGCCATGTATCGTGAGATTTTGAGCCAAAACCTCCTTCCATCAGTGAGAGCTTTGAAGATGAAACGTGGCTGGGTCTTCCAGCATGACAATGATCCCAAACACACCGCCCGGGCAACGAAGGAGTGGCTCCGTAAGAAGCATTTGAAAGTCCTGGAGTAGCCTAGCCAGTCTCCAGACCTCAACCCCACAGAAAATCTGTGGAGGGAGTTGAAAGTCCGTGTTGCTGGGCGACAGCCCCAAAACATCACTGCTCTCGAGAAGATCTGCATGGAGGAATGGGCCAAAATACCAGCTACTGTGTGTGCAAACCTGGTAAAGACCTATAGTAATCGTTTGACCTCTGTTATTGCCAACAAAGGTTATATTACAAAGTATTGAGTTGAATTTTTGTTATTGACCAAATACTTATTTTCCACCATAATTTACAAATAAATTCTTTAAAAATCCTACAATGTGAATTCCTGGATTTTTTTTTCACATTCTGTCTCTCACAGTTGAAGTGTACCTATGATGAAAATTACAGACCTCTGTCATCATTTTAAGTGGGAGAACTTGCACAATTGCTGGCTGACTAAATACTTTTTTGCCCCACTGTATATATATATATATATATATATATATATATATATATATATATATATATATATATAGAGAGAGATATATATATAAATATATATATAGAGATATATATAAATATATATATATATATATATATATATATATATATATATATATATATATATATATATATATATATATATATATATATGAAATACTTGACTTGGTGAATTCTAGCTGTAAATATACTCCTCCCCTCTTAACCACGCCCCCGCCCCCAACCACGCTCCCCGCCCCACCTCCGACCACGCCCCCACCTTCTGAAATCGGAGGTCTCAAGGTTGGCAAGTATGTACTATACTGTCACCAAGTTTTAGGCAAAATAATGACTTGCAGTTAAGTAAAACATTCAGGAAATGTTCCTATGTCAATCTGAGAATAAAATTGCATTTGTATCCAAATACTGTGGTCTTTTTTAAGCAAATTTTGAATTATGCAAATGAGTAATCAACTGTGAATAATCATGATTAATCCGAATTCAAGAGTATGATTAATCTGATTAAGAGAAGTCATAATTTGACAGCCTTTAGTCTAACAAATTAAATGCTATGTCAATAACATGATCGCGGTTAAAAGAGCTTTAGGTAGCCTCTTACATCATTGTCCTCTGTTTTGAGCTAGATGTTTGAAGACGTAACAATACATTATGCATGTCGGTGAAGCAATTTGGCACAATCTGATGAAAGTTTGCATTAAAGAGGGTCTTTACATAACTGACCATGCATGCTGAAACAAAAAAGGGGACTAGTGCCAACGCATACTTCTATTCATCAGACTGTTGGTGTTATTTAGGTCATGGAGGTGACACCTGTGAGGCATTAAATCAGCGTTTTGAATTGATCAAAGCCAACACCCCCTTTTTTTTTTTTTGGCATGTTGCTACTAGTGCAACTGCTGCAAGAAACACGGCTATGAGTTTTAAGATTTCTTTGGACATTAGTGTTTAATGTACTGGTGGAGTGATCCATGGAGGAAAGCCCTGCTTTGTTTGTGGTGCATGCTTTACGAAAGTCACAAGAGTGCAGTGTCACCTGCTCCAATTTGGGTTCACGGAACATCAAGTTAAGGAACACAACCACATCTTGAAACTTAAAACAGAACTTGGACATTAAACCGTGATTATGTTCGCTGTCGAGCAAGATGTCAGCTCATGTGTGATGCTTCAGGTCAGTGTAGAGGCCAAAAGGTTGACTCCACAAGTGTGTTTTGCTTTTTCTTTGACATGTTTGTCTTTCTTTGTACAACAAAAAGGTTGAGGAACGACCACAAAGTTCAGGATCTGTTCTTATGGTGACTCAAAGCAAGTTATCCAACTTACTAGGGGTGTCCCAAAACAACTGTTTCACTTCCGATACAATACTGATATTAAAGCTTTGAGTATTGGCCGATGCCAATGTTAAACCGATACGATATCAGCACGAATCATACATACCGGTATGTTTATATTATTTTGTAATGTGGAATGTTAGAAAAGGATTGATCAAGTGAAATAACTCAAACAGAGAACACTAGCAGGTATGAAAACACCAAACTATATATTACTACAGTCGGAATGGACTTATGACTTTAAGATGAGGTAGATTCTTATTTTTACTGTTATATTTTTATTCTCATTGTTGCTTTTTATTTTTATTCTTATTGTAATATTTTTCTATTTTGTTTCCATTTATACCCCCATTATTCACTTTTTACTTTTTAAATACGATCTCAATTCTGTACGCTGCTGCTGGAATTGTAATTTTCCTGAGGGAACTCTCCTGAAGGAATCAATAAAGTACTATCTATCTATCTATCTATCTATTGGTAATCGTGTTTGTGGAGGAGGGCGTGATCGGCGCGCCTCCTGCTGGAATGGGGTGTGTATGGCCGGCCTCGAAGCCAGCGACAGGTGAGTGGATTGCCCAGCTGGGGATGGTTATCTAATCACCTGTCGCCTTTATTAGCAGCAGCCGGACCGAGACACGAGAGTTGGAGTTGGAGCCAGAGAGAGAGAGACACACATATGAGACAGAGACTGCTGGAAAGCCATTCTGACATGTTTATGTCAATAAAAGACTTGATTCAACATGTCTACTGGGATCCCGAAGATCTGTCGGCGCCAGGAGAACCCACCACGTGCAGAGACGTTCACAGTGTTTTTTTGGCGACACCTAGTGGACACAATAATTCATTAGGTTACGCTAATGACGCAGTAAGGTAAAAGATGCGGGCAGGTTTGCTACTGGATACATTCTAATACGTTTCTGCGTTGAGGACTTTGTATCTGTAAGTAATATACACTTATAATTATTAGACTCTTGTTTATATTGACAAATGTGTTCTAGACTGCAATGCTGTTCAATTAAGAACACTTATGTCTAGCTTGTGTGCTATTGTGTGCTTAGCTGTCGTGTACCTGCTAGCTCTTAGCATCCTATAGGCCATCGTGTTTACCTTTTGTAAATGACTCAACTTAAACACAAGAAAAGACCAACCTTGTGTGTTTATTCCATGACATTTAGACGTTAACTGGCTGTTGAGCTTTGCACAAGAAAAAATGCTGCAGGGCTGCTTATGTCGGAGCAGTATATCTGAAAGTTGATATGCACGCCAATCTAATACAATGCTTGTTTTTGACGATATCGGACCAACATCAATGTCGGATTGGGACACCCCTAGTACTTACACGGATATAAGACAGCATTGTATCTTTAGAATAAAGAGATTTACTAGTATACATGCCAACCAACAGGTAGAACCAAACAATTTATCCCAGGTCCATGAATGTTCTCATTCATCAAGGTCATTGTCATCTCAGGGCATTCAATCGATCACAACTGGACTGTTTGGTTTGTCTTAGAAGTCGTTACGCCGCTCATTCGAGTAGGCCATACTTGCCAACCCTCCCGGATTTTCCGGGAGACTCCCGAAATTCAGCGCCTCTCCCGAAAACCTCCCGGGACAAATGTTCTCCCGAAAATCTCCCGAAATTCAGGCACACAATATAAACAGCTTACCTGCCCAATGACGTTATAACTGTAGAATGATGGAGGGCGAATTATTGGTTTCTTATGTGGGTTTATTGTTAGGCAGTTTCATTAACGTCCTCCCAGCGTGGTAACAACACACAACAACAGCAGTCACGTTTTTGTCTACCGTAAAGCAGTTCCTCTGCCGTAAACAGCAATGTTGTGACACTCTTAAACAGGACAATACTGCCATCTAGGGCATTTGATGAAAGCACTTTTTGCGTGCCACACAGCAATGCATCATCAGAGAGGGCGTTCAGCATGGTTAGAAAAATAGAGACAAATAGAACAAGGATGGACAATTCAACCCCTAACTCAACAATGAGTAGATGAGTGTTATGTGTGTGTATATGTGTGAATAAATGAACACTGAAATTCAAGTATTTCTTTTATTTATATATATATATCTATATGACTTAGTATTTCTTTTATATATATATATATATATATATATATATATATATATGAAATACTTGACTTGGTGAATCCTAGCTGTAAATATACTCCACCCCTCTTAACCACGCCCCCAACCACGCCCCCTCCCTGCCCCCCACCCCCCACCTCCCGAAATCGGAGGTCTCAATGTTGGCAAGTATGGAGTAGGCTTCATCAGTTCGTTCTCATAGACTTAGATTGGTCAGATCGAGTCCAGCGGCAGGTGCCAAAAGGTTACCAGGTGACCATGGATCAGCCTCCACGGATGAGGCACTAGCTGTTTAAAGTCAGTACCCAGGATTGGCCTCTCCTCTTTGCATCAGTTGGTGACATCTCTGCGCTGCTGACCCACCTCCGCTCAGGATGGTCTCCTGTTGGCCCCACTATAGACTGGACTCTTACTATTATGTTGGATCCACTATGGACTGGACTCTCACAATATTTTGTCAGACCCACTCGACATCCATTGCATTCGGTCTCCCCTAGAGAGGGGGGGTTTACCCACATATGCGGTCCTCTCCAAGGTTTCTCATAGTCATTCACATCGACGTCCCACTGGGTTGAGTTTTCCCTTGCCCTTATGTGGGCTCTGTACCGAGGATGTCGTTGTGGCTTGTGCAGCCCTTTGAAACACTTGTGATTTAGGGCTATATAAATAAACATTGATTGATTGATTGATTGATTGATGTGCGCATTGATCTGACTTCATGTGTACCGGTCGTGAAAGGTGTTGCGGGGGGGAGTGTGGAAAGTTACTACTGGTGTGTGAGCTTGAGGAGAAATAAAGAGCGGAGATAACTGACCCAGCCCCCATTAGTCGTTGTGAATCCTAAACAGCAACCGTATGATGTTAAAGGGGAACATTATCACCAGACCTATGTAAGCGTCAATATATACCTTGATGTTGCAGAAAAAAGACCATATATTTTTTTAACCGATTTCCGAACTCTAAATGGGTGAATTTTGGCAAATTAAACGCCTTTCTAATATTCGCTCTCGCAGCGATGACGTCACAACGTGGCATCACATCGGGAAGCAATCCGCCATTTTCTCAAACACCGAGTCAAATCAGCTCTGTTATTTTCCGTTTTTTCGACTGTTTTTCGTACCTTGGAGACATCATGCCTCGTCGGTGTGTTGTCGGAGGGTGTAACAACACGAACAGGGACGGATTCAAGTTGCACCAGTGGCCCAAAGATGCGAAAGTGGCAAGAAATTGGACGTTTGTTCCGCACACTTTACCGACGAAAGCTATGCTACGACAGAGATGGCAAGAATGTGTGGATATCCTGCGACACTCAAAGCAGATGCATTTCCAACGATAAAGTCAAAGAAATCTGCCGCCAGACCCCCATTGAATCTGCCGGAGTGTGTGAGCAATTCAGGGACAAAGGACCTCGGTAGCACGGCAAGCGATGGCGGCAGTTTGTTTCCGCAGACGAGCGAGCTAAATTCCCTTTCGACCCTAGCTTCCCTGACCTGCTGACATCAACTCCAAAACTGGACAGATCAGCTTTCAGGAAAAGAGAGCGGATGAGGGTATGTCTACAGAATATATTGATTGATGAAAACTTTATTCATTACTCGCGGTTTTAAGTAAATTATTATACATAAACTCTGTTTACCAATAATTTAGCTTAAAAACATTTAAATGCAGACAGCCCTGAAATAGGCTGTCTGCACTCTCAAAGTGCATGTTGTTGCCAAAAGTGTTTCATATGCTGTAAACCTAGTTCATAGTTGTCAGTTTCCTTTAATGCCAAACAAACACATACCAATCGTTGGTTAGAAGGCGATCGCCGAATTTGTCCTCGCTTTCTCCCGTGTCGCTGGCTGTCATGTCGTTTCCGTCGGTTTCGCTTGCATACGGTTCAAACCGATATGGCTCAATAGCTTCAGTTTCTTCTTCAATTTCGTTTTCGCTACCTGCCTCCACACTACAACCATCCGTTTCAATATATTCGTAATCTGTTGAATCGCTTAAGCCGCTGAAATCCGAGTCTGAATCCGAGCTAATGTCGCTATAGCTTGCTGTTCTTTCCGCCATGTTTGTTTGTGTTGGCTTCACTATGTGACGTCACAGGAAAATGGACGGGTGTTTATAACGATGGTTAAAATCAGGCACTTTGAAGCTTTTTTTAGGGATATTGCGTGATGGGTGACTGCGTGGGTTCCCTCCGGGTACTCCGGCTTCCTCCCACCTCCAAAGACATGCACCTGGGGATAAGTTGATTGGCAACACTAAATTGGCCCTAGTGTGTGAATGTGAGTGTGAATGTTGTCTGTCTATCTGTGTTGGCCCTGCGATGAGGTGGCGACTTGTCCAGGGTGTACCCCGCCTTCCGCCCGATTGTAGCTGAGATAGGCTCCAGCGCCCCCCGCGACCCCAAAGGGAATAAGCGGTAGAAAATGGATGGATGGATGGAGGGTAAAATTTTGAAAAAACCTTCGAAAAATATAATAAGCCACTGGGAACTGATTTTTAATGGTTTTAACCATTCTGAAATTGTGATAATGTTCCCCTTTAATGCCAAAAACAGCTTTGATAGCAAAATATGTAAATAATGTTAAATTTACAGTACCACTCAAATGTTTGGACAAACACTAATGTACTTACTGTACAATTCCTAAATCTTTGATCGGTATTGTGAAGTGAAGTGAATTATATTTATATAGCGCTATTCTCCAGTGACTCAAAGCACTTTAAGTCACATTCAAACCAGTGTGGGTGGCACTGGGAGCAGGTGGGTAAAGCGTCTTGCCCAAGGAAACAACGGCAGTGACTAGGATGGCGGAAGCGGGGATCGAACCTGGAACCCTCAAGTTGCTGGCACGGCCGCTCTACCAACCGAGCTATACCAATTGTGTATTACAGTATTTTCTTTACTAAAAAAACAACTTTAAAGTCAACCAGCATCCACTTTAGAAGTTACAATTGATAATTTCAACAAAATCATATCATTTCTCATTTGTTTGTACAATAGTTATACTGGCTCATTAAAAGTAGTGATTAATGGATACTAGTAGTCTTCTAAGTACTCTTCCCCAACCCATAATGTAAATGTTTTGTGGTGCACACTTAATATGATCGCATTCTAATATCGACAACTGGGGATAGAGCGGCGTCCAAGGCTGATTTGTTTAATATCTAGTTGGGGTAACACTATTGACTTTCTCTTTTTCCTCATCTGCTCACAAGATGAAAACATATCTTCCTACCCAGAAGCTCTGACCTAATACGCCTCTCTAATGTATTTCAGAAGGACGACCTGCCATGTGTGTGTTTGTGTGTGTGTGTGTGTGTGCACAGCACAGCTTGTATATCGCTCGTGTGTGTTTAGGTCCATTCAGGACTTCTATCGATATAAGCCGGGCCTAATCCTTTCACTCTGATGGCTTCAATGACAGCAGCACGCCATCAGATAAGAGGTCATTGAACTGCAGCAGCCACCTCTTCATTCAGAATAAATGGGGTGCACCAGGAGTGCACCTTGCAATGTGCCACATTGCTCAGGTCATAATGAAAATGTAATGCATTTTGGGTTGCAGCTTCCATCATTTCTGCACTAAATAGAACTGATACTGTTGATTTTACTTGTACAGCTTGTTTCTAGAAAAAGTGCACTGACAAAACAGAACATTTAAGAAGTGTTTTCTTTCTGGATGCACAATAATGGAAATGTTAACCGATAGCCATGACTGGACGTGAGGAAACATATATATATATATATATATATATATATATATATATATATATATATATATATACACACACATACAGTACAGGCCAAAAGTTTGGACACACCTTCTCATTCAATGGATTTTCTTTATTTTCATGAAGGCATCAAAACTATGAATGAACACATGTGGAGTTGTGTACTTAACAAAAAAAGGTGAAATCACTGAAAACATGTTTTATATTCTAGTTTCTTCAAAATAGCCACCCTTTGCTCTGATTACTACTTTGCACACTCTTGGCATTCTCTCGATGAGCTTCATGAAGTAGTCACCTGAAAGGGTTTTCACTTCACAGGTGTCATAGTTTTGATGCCTTCAGTGACAATCTACAATGTAAATAGTCATGAAAATAAAGAAAACACAATGAAATGAGAAGGTGTGTCCAAATGTTTGGCCTGTACTGTATATATATAAATATATATATATATATATATATATATATATACACACACACACATATATATATATATATATATATATATATATATATATATATATATATATATATATATATATATATATATATATATAAATATATATATATATATAAATATATGTATGTGTGGGGAAAAAATCACAAGACTATTTCATCTCTACAGGCCTGTTTCATGAGGGGGGGTACCCTCAATCATCAGGAGATTTTAATGGGAGCATTCGCATACCATGGTTTATATAGGGCACAGAGTGGGTGGGTACAGGCTGGCGTAGGGGCGTGGTGATTGGCTCATGTGTTACCTAGGAGGTGTTTCCGTCTATGGCGGCATGCTCTTACAATTTCGCTGCGCTTGTTGAGGGATGACAGGTCTGGACGGTAAATAATAAACAGTTTCTCTTTCAAGCATAGGTTGCATCTTTTATTACCACTATTGTAAGCTGTGCTGGATGCAAGAATTTGCCATGTTATTGAATATTCAACATTATTGTCTTTGAGGTCCCAAATGTGTTTGCTGAGTTCTGTGGTATTTCGCAGGTTTTTGTTCCTGAAAGAAGCCTTGTGATTGTTCCATCTGGTTTTGAATGTCTCCGTTATCCATAGGTTTATCTATAACCCATAACACGGTGGCCGAATGGATATAGTCACTCATGAACGGTCAGAGAAGCACAAGGCTGGTCACAGCCCAGTATTATGGGCCACCTTGCAAGCAACATTTCGTTCTCATTTGCGGATGATTTCAACAAATCCGTGAAGGATATGTTCCGGGATTCAGAGATCGCTCGCCAGTACTCAAATGGCAGAACAAAAGCTACTCAAATAGTGAAAGGTGCGCGACCCAAGGGTCCCTGGTTCAATCCCCACCTAGTACCAACCTCGTCATGTCCGTTGTGTCCTGAGCAAGACACTTCACCCTTGCTCCTGATGGGTGCTGGTTAGCGCCTTGCATGGCAGCTCCCTCCATCAGTGTGTGAATGTGTGTGTGAATGGGTAAATGTGGAAGTAGTGTCAAAGCGCTTTGAGTACCTTGAAGGTAGAAAAGCGCTATACAAGTACAACCCATTTATCATTTATATATATATATATATATATATATATATATATATATATATATATATATATATACCCCGCCCACCCTCCACCCTCCCAATCTCCCGATTTCGGAGGTCTCAAGGTTGGCAAGTATGGGACGCTTTATGTTTGCTGCGGTCGCCGCTATTAACGTAAGGTCTTGGTTTAGCAGCACACGCAGCTTTGTACTGCTTCCATAAATCTTCATGAATGGTGAATTTTAAAGTGACTAATTGGATTTGTTTCGTTCAAGCTCAACTTTTCCCTGCAGGTAGAATTTCCGATAAATGTCACGATAAAGAACGCCCATACCAGTGACGACCACGCCCTGTTGCTTTTCGTTGTGCACAACAAGCCGTATGCGCAGAATCATGACATCACAAATATGCGGTCATGCCGTAGGGGAACCGAGGGGTTGAGGAGCCAGGCAGGAACATAAGCCACAACGGAGAGACCAACAACAAATATAAAAATAACCAGTCTTTATTATTATTGGCTCATTTTATCGGTTGATTTTTTTCATTACGAAATTTGAGATTTTATGTTTATTACAATGACCAGTCGTCAAAATTGTGCATCCCTTGTTTTTCTTACATTGATTTGTATGAACCATGGATTAGAGATGTCCGATATAGGCCGATAAATGCGTTAAAATGTAATATCGGAAATTACCGGTATCGGGTTTTTTTTATCG
Source organism: Nerophis lumbriciformis (assembly GCF_033978685.3). Lineage (NCBI taxonomy): Eukaryota > Metazoa > Chordata > Actinopteri > Syngnathiformes > Syngnathidae > Nerophis > Nerophis lumbriciformis. The sequence continues at coordinate 13,447,409 of NC_084555.2, read as the reverse complement.
GTATCGTTTTTTTTTGTTTTTTTTATTAACTCAACATGAAAAACACAAGATACACTTACATTTAGTGCACCAACCCAAAACACCTTCCTCCCCCATTTACACTCATTCACACTCATTCACACAAAAGGGTTGTTTCTTTCTGTTATTAATATTTTGGTTCCTACATTATTTATTGTCGGAGGCAGATATTTACATATATCCAAATTTAAGTGTTACTTATTTAATTTCATAATCATATTACAAAACAGCTAGTGTTTTTCTTCCAATTGTGGTCTTTTGGTTGTCTGCAAATATTGTGTGCTAACCTTGAATATGGAATGTAAGAAAGAGAGATACTCCTTCTTCTTATCTATTCTTATGTCCAGGTGCGGAGGACTATGGGCATGTGTTTGGGCTGGAAAGACAAGACAGCGAGGGTGGGAGGGAGAGAGACTTTATAGAATAGAAGGTTTCCATTTTTTAGATCAGACCATCTTAGCTGCGCGATTGAATGTTCTATGCTGGACTGGTCTCATGATATTCACAGAGCTTTGCCAATATATTACAAAATATCTATTCTGTCTCTGGTGGTTCTTTTACTCAACTTTAAGTGTCGTAAAGAGCTTGGGAGCGACGACCGGAGGTCTCAAGGTTGGCAAGTATGGGACGCTTTATGTTTGCTGCGGTCGCCGCTATTAACGTAAGGTCTTGGTTTAGCAGCACACGCAGCTTTGTACTGCTTCCATAAATCTTCATGAATGGTGAATTTTAAAGTGACTAATTGGATTTGTTTCGTTCAAGCTCAACTTTTCCCTGCAGGTAGATTTTCCGATAAATGTCACGATAAAGAACGCCCATACCAGTGACGGCCACGCCCTGTTGCTTTTCGTTGTGCACAACAAGCCGTATGCGCAGAATCATGACATCACAAATATGCGGTCATGCCGTAGGGGAACCGAGGGGTTGAGGAGCCAGGCAGGAACATAAGCCACAACGGAGAGACCAACAACTGGACTGGTCTCATGATATTCACAAAGCTTTGCCAATATATTACAAAATATCTATTCTGTCTCTGGTGGTTCTTTTACTCAACTTTAAGTGTCGTAAAGAGCTTGGGAGCGACGACCAGAAACTTGAATTCCCTGGGAGGAACAACTGGTCCAAAACGCAACAATATCAATATATATCAATACAGGCTGCAAGGGATACAGTCCGTAAGCACACATGATTGTGCGTGCTGCTGGTCCACTAATAGTACTAACCTTTAACAGTTAATTTTACTAATTTTCATTAATTACTAGTTTCAATGTAACTGTTTTAATATTGTTTTACTTTCTTTTTTTATTCAAGAAAATGTTTTATTTTATTTTATTATTATTTTTTTAAAAGTGCCTTATCTTCACCATATCTGGTTGTCCAAATTAGGCATAATAATGTGTTAATTCCACGATATATCGGTTGATATCGGTACCAGTAATTAAAGAGTTGGACAATATCGGAATATTAGATATCGGCAAAAAGCCATTATCGGACATCCCTACCATGGATGGATGGATGGATGGGTGGGTTTGTATGAACTCTCTCTCTATGAATAAGGGAAAAAAATCAATTCCACCTATTTGTGTTGTGAGCCGCTTATCTCCAAACCGACTGCTCTTTTGCCTTTAAATGGGTACATCCTGGATATTAGGTGCACCCCCTTAAAATATTCCAATATGTCCATCAACCTTGAACGCATTATGCAGCAGGCAGCCAGCCAGCCAGTCAGTCAGTCAGACCAACAGCCAAATGTAAGTGGAGATGATTCCCTTTGCTTGGCTTAGCAGTCAGGTTGAAAGAAGCCAGTAGCGCATGGAGACAATTCCCTCTAAAACCATCTAATATCGGTGCGGTTGGTGCTTTATGCTCCGCCTGCCTTCAATTCCTCTGAGGGACACGCCGACGAGAGCGAGACCACAGACAACCTTGATTGAAGCGCAGCTGAAACATGCTAATGCCCCTCCGTTTTGTTTTCATTGGGAACACTCCCCAGCTGTGGCACATCATTTGATTTTTGCCTGCTTTGAAACTGTCACAACATGTGTTGCAGTGCGATGGCGCCTCGACGGGCACCTTCTCTTTCAGCAATCAGAGGATGACGCCAGAGGTTTGTTTTGGTAGATTATCCCTTTGTGCATTAGTGCTCTTTATTTGGTGTAAGGTACAACATTAGACGCATTTAAATAGCTGAGCTCGATACCAGTATATCAATTGTTTACTGGCAAGTGAATTCAATTGATTAAAGGTAGTAGGGTTGTACGGTATATCGGTATTAGTATAGTACCGCGATACTAATGAATCATATTCGGTACTATGCCGTCGTCACGTCGTGTCATGGCTGGTTTACGAGCAGAGGAGCATGTTCGGCAGCGCACAATCACAGAGTACTTACAAGCAGACAATGTGTGTAGACAGAAAAGAGAGAACGGACGCATTTTGGCTTAAAAACTAACGATAAAGGTGAAGTTATAACACTGAAACGCCCTCAGGAAGAGGTGCTTTAAGATATGGCTAGCTAGCTAGCGGCTAAAGTCCATCGGCAGTCGGCAGTGTTTTAGCTACTTCTAAATCACTAATCCTCGCCTCCATGGCGACAAATAAAGTACGTTTCTTACAAGTATCATCCCTGCAGGACGAGGAATAGCTAAACATGCTTCACTACACACCATAGCTCAACGGGGTCAAAATGTAAACAAACGCCATTGGTAGATCTACACCTGACATCCACTGTAATGATACCAAGTACAAAAGCGTATCTAGTCGATACTACTATGAATACATAAACACATTTTGCCATCACAACATCTTCTTTCGTTTAAAAATATATATATATTATGTTTATAAACTCAGTAAATACGTCCCTGGACACATGAGGACTTTGATCATATCAATGTATGATCCTGTAACGACTTGGTATCAGATTGATACCCAAATTTGTGGTATCATCCAAAACAAATGTAAAGTATCAAACAACAGAAGAATAAGTGATCATTACCTTTTAACAGAAGTGTAGACAGAACATGTTAAAAGAGAAAGTAAGCAGATATTAACAGTAAATGAACAAGTAGATTAATAATTCATTTTCTACCACTTGTCCTTAATAATTTAGACAAAATAATAGAATAATAAATGACACAATATGTTACTGCATACGTCAACAGACTAAATTAGGAGCCTTTGTTTGCTTACTTACTATTACTACTAAAAGACAAGTTGTCTTGTATGTTCACTATTTTATTTAAGGACAAACTTGCAATAAGAAACATATGTTTAATGTACCTAAGATGTTTTGTTCAAATAAAGCCAATAATGCAATTTTTTGTCGTCCCCTTTATTTAGAAAAGTATCAAAAAGTACCGGTATCTAAAGTATGCAGTGGAAAAGTGGTGCAGACCACCTTATAAAGTTAAAGTTAAAGTACCAATGATTGTCACACACACACTAGGTGTGGCGAAATTATTCTCTGCATTTAACCCATCACCCTTGATCACCCCCTGGGAGGTGAGGGGAGCAGTGGGCAGCAGCGGTGGCCGCGCCCGGGAATCATTTTTTGGTGATTTAACCCCCAATTCCAACCCTTGATACTGAGTGCCAAGCAGGGAGGTAATGGGTCCCATTTTTATAGTCTTTGGTATGACTCGGCCGGGGTTTGAACCCACAACCTACCGATCTCAGGGCGGACACTCTAACCACTAGGCCACTGAGTAGGTCACTAGGCCACTGAGTAGTTTTTATGAGGATGTCACGTGTACTATACGGAACATCACCATGGAGACACTCATTTACTGCACTTTCATATTATCATGCTCCTACATGTGATGTTTTTCAAACGTGCAGGAGACACTTACTACAGGGGGACTGCACTTTTAAAAAACAATGTTGCCTATTGTTCAGAATCATTATGAAAGACATGACGACGAATGGATTTTTTAAAATGCATTCTAACAAATAAAAAGTCCAGCACAGAACTAGATATTTTCACATTTGAAGGCAAGTGTTTTGGGAGAGATAGTCTGTGTCGAATAAAAAGTGATTCCCGCCTTTCGATTTTTTTTCATACTTAACTCACACCACCCGGCGGTCATTTCACAAGATACTCGCTCGTTGTGTTTGTTAATGAAGTGACCGATGTGACGTTATAGCAAGGGTCCCCAAACTTTTTGACTCAGGGCCCGCATTGGGTTAAAAAAAAAATATATATATATATATATATATATATATATATATATATATATATATATATATATATATATATATATATTTATATATATATATATATATATATATATATATATATATATATATATATATATATATATATATATATATATATATAACGGCAAGTACTAAGTTAAAAAATATATATATATTCAGTATATATATTTGTTTTATTATTATTTTTTTAAATCTGTCCTTTCTAATCCACTTTCTAGCGCTTATTACTCTTGGTGTGTCTTAGCCGCTCAGGCAAATCATATTGTCTAAAAAAAAAGCATTTTCCCATCGATAACGTGACATCATCACACTCGCGCCACAGTGTCTTTCAGTCAATTAGTGTGCGAGGAATATATGTATATACATATATATATATATAAATATATATATATATGTATATATGTATATATGTATATATATACATATATACATATATATATATATATATATATATATATATATATATATATATATATATATATATATATATATATATATATATATATATATCCTGTCATGCCCGGGAACCGGTACTTTTCAAACAGAGTATAGTACCGTTTTTGATTCTATACCAGTACCGGTACATTAATACCGGTCATTATTATAGTAATTTTACCATCATATTTGTACATTTCGTATTTGCTGATGTTGTTCTATTGTTGCTGTTGTTGTAATTGCTGTGTTTGCTGTTGTTGTTTTTGTCTCTCTGTCTTATCCCCACAATTTCCCTTTCTGTCTTCCTTTTTTTCTCTTTCTATCCCTTCCTGCTCCGGCCCGGCTGCACCAAATGATAATAGAAATATATTTAATAAAGTCAAATACAAATAAGGCAACAAGAGAAGTATCCCACACTTATCTTTTGTAAAGTAAATTTGTACAGCCGATATGGGCATCTACATCAACAATGGGGTTTGCCTAAGTAGCTAGACAAGACAAAAAAAAAAAATATATATATATATATATCAATCAATGTTTATTTATATAGCCCTAAATCACAAGTGTCTCAAAGGGCTGCACAAGCCACAACGACATCCTCGGTACAGAGCCCACATAAGGGCAAGGAAAAACTCACCCCAGTGGGACGTCGATGTGAATGACTATGAGAAACCTTGGAGAGGACTGCATATGTGGGTAACCCCCCCCCCCCCCTCTAGGTAGACCGAATGCAATGGATGTCGAGTGGGTCTAACATAATATTGTGAGTGTATAGTCCATAGTGGATCCAGCATAACAGTAAGAGTCCATATATATATATATATATATATATATATATATATATATATATATATATATATATATATATATATATATATATATATATATATATATTATAGTAATTATCATCATTATTATAGTAATTATATAATTATAGAATACTATAATTATAGTAATTATCATCATTATTATAGTCATTAATACCCTACATTGGGTATTAATTACTTTATCACCTTAGTAATTCAGTTTACAGAACCAAAGCTTTAAATAAATCCCATACGAGCTTGTTCTGTTAGCTCTTTATCTCCTCAGTCTCAAGTCATGCAGTCAAAGTGTTAACTGCCACTAATCCTACAACTACTACAAAGGAGTGATTTATCATCGGAGTGGACAACAGGTGATTTGTTTACTCATAGAGCTGCCACCATAGATATAAACCCAGCCTACCGGCTGCAGATCCAATCTCTATGTCCGCGGGAGAAGTGACGGCTTGACACGGGATTGTGCCGTGCCGTAATTATGTGTCACGCATATAAAGTTTTACTAAAATAGAAATTGACCATCCCGGGATGTTTTACAGCAGAATTACCTAATTTACAGTATTGACATTATTGAGCGCTTTTACAGGCCTGGGGAAGGGATTCTGGTGACCTCAGCCAGTAAACACATTGCTGCAGATCAATAAGACAAAGTCAGAGTTCACTCGACTCACCCAGTCAAGATGATTGCAAAATGAACTCCATTAAAAGTTTCCAAGGCTTAAAAGTCATTTTGGTTGAATGTCTAAAGCAGAAAAAAAGAAAGAAGAAAAAAAGACGCTATCGGTTGTAGTGGTTAGAATTTGGTACTTTAATTGCAGGTGTGCCCAAATCAATAAGTCAACCAGTACAATGTAGGAGTGGGGGCAACTGTGTCTAAGATTAAAGAGGCCTGTTCCATCTACTCAGCTGTGGACCAGTGATGTCTTCGTCTACTGTCGTCCTTCTCAATGTGTGCTGGTGTCACTTACAGTAAGAGAAGTGCAATACTGTGGACCAGTCATCTCGATACATACCATGTAACTTTAAATGCTGAAGAGGTCAAGCAATTAAAAATTTGAGCAGAGTTGGGGTTAACCATGGATGTGTCTAAAATCACCCTTACTATGTTCATGTGTTATGCATGGGTAAGAGACATACTTACCAACCTTGAGACCTCCGAATTCGGGAGATGGTAGGGGGGCGGGGTTTGGTGGTAGCGGGGGTGTATATTGTAGCGTTGCAAGAGTTAGTGCTGCAAGGGATTCTGGGTATTTGTTCTGTTGTGTTTATGTTGTGTTACGGTGAGGATGTTCCCCGAAATGTGTTTGTCATTCTTGTTTAGTGTGGGTTGACAGTGTGGCCCATATTTGTAACAGTGTTAAAGTTGTTTATACGGCCACCCTCAGTTGATCAAGTATGCCTTGCAATCAGCCACATATATTATGTGACTGGGCTGGCACGCTGTTTGTATGGAGGAAAAGCGGACGCTATAGGCAGTGCCTTTAAAGCACGCCCTCACTATTGTTGCACGGTTGGAAATCGGGAGAAATACAGACGAATGGTTGCCCCGGGAGATTTCCGGGAGGGGCACTGAAATTCGTGAGTCTCCCGGGAAAATCGGGAGGGTTGGCAAGTATTTTCATAAGCCTTAGATGTTATAACATGACTGGGCCGGCACGCTGTTTATATGGAGAAAAAGTGGACGTGACGAAAGGCTGTCCTCACTCAGGTCCGCATGGACCTGGAGGGGGCGTTCCTTGTTGTCCGGCTGGAAATCGGGAAAAATTCGGGAGAATGGTTGTCCCGGGAGATTTTCGGGAGAGGCACTGAAATTCGTGAGTCTCAATCAGAAGGGTTGGCAAGTATGGTAAGAGAGTTACATAGAGCAGATAGCCTAACAATCCAGTTTCGCAGGAAGCAACAAAAACAACATAATAAAGATAATTAACAATGTGCACGTCTTATTAGAATCATATCTTTTAAATGAGCTTTTATTACAAAAATATAAAGTGTGTAGGGATAGGTACCGAATTTGGCACTTTTATAGGCACCGGCCAAATTCAGTCAGTTCTACCAGGTATCAATTTTGACACCTTTGTTTTCTGTGACTCCGGTGGCAGACTGGGCACCGGCTCAAACAAGCACTGAGAGCTAAACTTTTCTCAATTTCAGATTTCCATGCCAACAGAGCAAGTATGTTCCAACGTACAGTAAGGCTCCACTTATCTGCGCCAGCCGGACGCAAATTTACATTGACTCTGACAAATATATGCTACTGATTACCATTAGTCGTTTTACATTACAGTTCAACCTTTGCAAATTTGGTGATCAAAAGTACAACTAAGATGCATGTTACAATCAAACAGCTGGTGTGTAGTAAGTACAATACTTACAGTACAAACACTTCATAGGGCTCAACATAAGACTAAACTGGCACATTTAACTTGATGGCTAAAGCAACACTTTGTAGCCTACACATTCCTGCCATCAAACTTCTTGGAATTGCAACTGCATGCTAAGTCTACTAGATAATACTTGCAAATGAGACTCAAGTGTTAGAAAGCAGTATATAAAAACTGGCCAGCACAGTTATCATAATATGTCACTGTTGAATGTTAAATAAAAACAGTGATTTTATTTAACAATTAACATATGAACACAAAAAAGTAAAACAATTGGTACTGTTAAGTCACGAAAATTGGTACAGTATCGATTCAAATGTGAAAGGTACCCATTCAACATTCAAACAAATAAACATGGTAGAGATTGGATAATTAAGGAGGTCCTCAGATCGGTTCTGCCTGGGTCAGCTTTGGCAAGAAGACGATCAAATCTGGAGGAAATAGACGTCCTAAAAGGTTTTCCGTAGTTAAGATAGCTTTTAGCGGATTATTACTATTGCCTAAGAGGAGCAGTGAGGAAGGCTGTCCGAGTGTACTTGTCAAAGCTACACTATGGCAGCGCAGGCCTGGTCCAATTTTCCGGTGGGTCTCACCTGGTCTGATGGGTGGCTCGGATCTTGCAGCAGCACATCCTGACAGGCCCCGTTTCCTTCATCTCGGAACAGCCTCCCAACACGTCCACCGTATGCGGGGGGCCTTGGGTACTCAAGTCGCCTCCAAAGGATGGAGGAGATGGGTTCAATATCCGGAGCTTCAGTGTCCGACAATTTGACATCTGCGGTCCCCTTCAAGATTTCTCATTGTATCCCATTGGGTTGAGTTTTTTTCTTGCCCTGATGCGGGATCTGAGCCGAGGACATCGTTGTGGCTTGTGCAGCCCTTTGAGACACTTGGGATTAAGGGCTATATAAATAAACTTTGATTGATTGATTGACTGTGAGGTTGATAGTCTAATCTGATTCCTCCAAATCGAATCCTCGAATAGTCGACTACTCTAAGACACCCATATGAATAGTTGGTAGTGGTCATGTGTGATTAGCTGGGTTTACTACGCCTCTCACCCAAAGTCATAAGCTCACCCATGACTCTAAAAAGCAGTGCTAGAAAATCACTGAGAATCACTGTGATTAAGGGCTATATAAATAAACTTTGATTGATTGATTGACTGTGAGGTTGATAGTCTAATCTGATTCCTCCAAATCGAATCCTCGAATAGTCGACTACTCTAAGACACCCATATGAATAGTTGGTAGTGGTCATGTGTGATTAGCTGGGTTTACTACGCCTCTCACCCAAAATCATAAGCTCACCCAAGACTCTAAAAAGCAGTGCTAGAAAATCACTGAGAATCACTGTGATTAAGGGCTATATAAATAAACTTTGATTGATTGATTGACTGTGAGGTTGATAGTCTAATCTGATTCCTCCAAATCGAATCCTCAAATAGTCGACTACTCTAAGACACCCATATGAATAGTTGGTAGTGGTCATGTGTGATTGGCTGGGTTTACTACGCCTCTCACCCAAACTCATAAGCTCACCCATGACTCTAAAAAGCAGTGCTAGAAAATCACTGAGAATCACTGTGATTAAGGGCTATATAAATAAACTTTGATTGATTGATTGACTGTGAGGTTGATAGTCTAATCTGATTCCTCCAAATCAAATCCTCGAATAGTCGACTACTCTAAGACACCCATATGAATAGTTGGTAGTGGTCATGTGTGATTGGCTGGGTTTACTACGCCTCTCACCCAAACGCATAAGCTCACCCATGACTCTAAAGCAGTGCTAGAAAATCACTTCCTAACAGTTTGACTCTGGAAGGGATCCATTACGTGCTAGGAGAAAGTTTTTTTGAAATTCTTAGACATTGTTCAACCTAAGTGTTTCCATTGTAGTTGACTTTCTTTTTGGTTTTTGGTTGCAGCGTTTCATGTAAGAACACCCGCCATTATCATTACTCTAATTGCCCATTTTGTCCCCTGAATGAAGGGCAAGCAAAATGAATTTAGGCTATTGAGTTGCCACCACAGTGTTGATTTGATTCAGTCGTTGGACTTAGGAGGTCTACAGTAATTGCATTTACAAATTGTCACACACACACACACGGACATACAGCGCTGCTACTCCCTGATGGAGGTAGCAATTGAGTTCTATTCCCCACCCCCCGTGCCCCCCATTGCTGCCACTGCTTGTATTCTTCCTCCTTTTTTCCAAACAGCCACAGCTCCCCGCTCTCCTCATCAGTCACTTCCTTCATCCCTTTCGTGCACAGGCTTGGGCTCTGCCTCTATTTACAAAGATAAAGCCGTAATAGGCCTCTTTGTGCTACCGACGGCCACTCAGCCACCAGATGAATAATTATTTTCTCCTTCTGTTTCCTTTATCGCGTGCTTGCCTTCAATGGCTGAACGTTACAGTAATGAATGACCTTTTGGTCCAGTTGTCGCCTTTCAGTCATCTAATTTAACTTAGATCGAGCTGGTGTATGCGTGGGTGGTTGGATTTTAGTTGGGAGAGGTGACATGTTTTGTGTGTTGACAGATAAATAGATGCATTACACTAGTAGATAAAGGGGCTAAGGCAAGCACTGGGATGGGAAGGAGTTCATATATGACCCCCTCTTCTTTTTCTCTTGTCACATGGGGGCTTACACTCTGTCCCTCAATGACCCACACCATCCCGTCCATCTTTAGCTGTATTTTTTCATTCCTTGGCACCTCTGTCTAGATAGGCCATTGGGTTCCTGTCTGCCGGGCAGCTGGCCGGCATGAAGGATAAGTAGATTCAATCGGGCGTTGCAAATCAACTTTTCCACAGCATCCTGGGAAGACCTGATAATACAGGTTTCTAATATCAGGCCTGTCTGGGAGAAAGAGAGTGAGAGAGCAAGAGGAGGGGAAAAGGGAGTGCAGTGGAGGAAAGAAAGCAATGAACACATTGATTTGATGCAGCTCATAGTTGATAAGCACCCTGGTGTCTAGCTCAAAAAATGAAATAGATTCGGTCCTTTCTTTTGGTGTCCATCCCATTACAGTTTGGATATGGTTCAGAGGCATCCGGCAAGCAGGAGAATTAGTAAAGGGTTCCACTTAGTGGCTCTCCACCTGTCAACTTCCATCCACTTCCCATTTTAAAAACTGTAATTGCCCAACTTTTGATTGTAAGCTGACCTGCCAGATGGTTAGTTTCATGTGTTAAAGACACCAAAACTGTTTGAGGAAAATGTTTTTCAATCACAGTAAAATACGGCCAACAGTTGTCAGACCAATCATTGTATTTTATTGCAACTGAAGCTAGAATGACACTATTTCTTTCTTTCTTTCTTTCTTTCTTTCTTTAGTTTATTTCGAACATCAACACACTTACATCATAATACATCACACAATTTCATATCATTTCATTTTACATCAGTTTTGTAATATGTAATTAATTAATTAATTCAGTCATTATTAACATACTGAGATGAAGAATATCTTATTTTCAATAAGGTTGAAAGTATTTCTCATAATTCTTCTTTTTTGTACTCTGTAAGCACTATTATTTTGAACAACCTCTTAAACTGGATCATATCAGTACAATTTTTAACTTCTTTACTTAATCCATTCCATAATTTAATTCCACATACTGATATGCTAAAAGTTCTAAGTGTTGTACGTACATATAAATAAATAAACAAATATAAATGTTTTAAATTATTTTTTCCTCTAAGGTTATATTTCTCCTCTTTAGTTGAGAAGAATTGTTGTACATTCTTTGGTAGCAGGTTATAGTTTGCTTTGTACATCATTTTAGCTGTTTGCAATTTTACCAAATCACCGAACTTTAATATTTCTGACTTAATAAATAAAGGGTTTGTGTGTTCTCTATATCCAACATTATGTATTATTCTAACTGATCTTTTTTGTAACACGGTTAGCGAATGTAGCGCACATTTGTAGTTATTTCCCCATATTTCTGCACAATAACTCAGATATGGTAACACTAGCGAGCACTATTTAGCCCACATATAAGATAACCACTCTATGACCGGACCCACTTGTGGAAAAAATGCAGTGAATTAGGATTAACTGGTAGACTGCAATGAGCAATTAGCATCTATGTATACACTATATGACCTAGACCCCAAGTATAAGAGGACATAGCTTTAAGCCTTTTTCCTAATGCAAAAAAAGCATATCGTATATTTGGGGCAATACTGTAGTAGATATTTTACAATTATATACTGTAGAATGTGACTATAAAGCGATGGACTGATAAGAGGTTGTGTATGCCCTTGTATCAGTTATCTTACTGTTGGGAAAGGTGCCACAAAATCTCACTGATCCACTGATCAAACCTGCCATGGTGGATTGGAAAGAGCCTGTTTAGTCTGTCCAGTCAGACAGGCGCTGACGCTTCCACTCTGACCTTTCTCAGCGCTCCAACCAGGCAGCGCTATCGAGACACTGACATGACAGCCAGGGGTGCCAAGCAATGATTGTACCTACAGTAATGTGGTAAGGAGATAGTGGTATAATCTATACCAGGGGTGCCCACACTTTTCAGCAGGTAAGCTACTTTTTAAATGACCGAGTCGAAGGGACCTCATTCATATATATAATTTATATTTATTTATTTATGAGAGACCTTTTTGTTAACAAGTTAAAAGGTGTTTAATGAATTGGGGGTTAAATCACCAAAAATTATTCCCGGGCGTTGCTGCTCACTGCTCACCTCACCTCCCAAGGGGTGATCAAGGGTGATGAGTCAAATGCAGAGAATAATTTCGCCACACCTTGTGTGTGTGTGACAATCATTGGTACTTTAAGTTAAATAATATGCCCGAATGCAGCTGAGATAGGCTCCAGCACCCCCCGCTACCCCAAAAGGGACAAGCGGTAGAAAATGGATGGGTGGAATACAAGCATGTAGATTCCTTTCTTTCCTGAAGACAAGAAAACAACTTGGTGTATTATCTGATTCTGACGACTTGCATTGATTGGAATCAGACAGTTGTGCTGACAACGTCCACATTTTTTTAATGGAGGAGAAAAAAAGTCCTCCTTTCTGTCCAATATCACATGAAAGTGGTTGCTTTTTGCCATCTTATTTGTCCAGTTTCCATACTCCTTTTTATACACTTTACAAGAAATACATTGGCGGCAAACTCCGTGGGTTGCAGGCTTGTGCACGCCAGCTTTCTGAGACTCCTATTTTGTTAGCGCAGGCAGGATAGAGCAGCGCTTTTATTTTGAAGACAGGAACTATGTGGTCAGTCTTTAGGCTTTTGACAGAAGGTATGGTTGAAATAAAAACTGTTTCTCGCCTCCCTGGCGGTCTTCTTTTTTTTCCTTCACACTGAGCTCTCAGCAGCCAGCGTCATTTCACAAGACCCTCGGGTGCCGTGAATGTCAATCAAGTGACGGAAGTGACGTCATAGTGAAGATTTCTGATCGCTAATTTTTAGGACTATTTTTTCAAGCCTAGTTGGCGATCGACTGACACACCCTCCGCGATCGACCGGTAGCTCGCGATCGACGTAATGGACACCCCTGATCTATACAGTCATGTTACACAAAAGAGAACCCCCCTAAAAACTCCAAAACTAAACAAAGCCGCACATTCCTTGGATCTAAAGACTGAAGTGCAGAAATAGAACCCAACACAGCTGACTTCCATCAGCCTTAACTCAGCCACCCGAGAAGGAATTGTTTTCAGTTTCAAGTCCTGATCTACGAATAGCTGGCTCCCAAGGTTGCCTGGTATGACCCATTTATTGACGCTGATGTCGGCCGGTCTGTTTGAAGTCAGGAACTAGCCATAAGGAATCCAGACGTGTTGCCACATTACTGAACTGCCCAGAAGGTGTTTAAAGAATGTGCACAGCAGTATCCACAATCAGATTTAAGCTACTCATTGATCACTCTCATGAACTTGTCTTTTAGATTATTTTATTCTCAAATGACTGGTCTGCTTGTGTGAAGTGCTACTCATCCACAACTGATCCACTGCAACATTTCAGGTGAGGTGACTTTGAGAGTAGTGTCAGTAAATCAATTAAGCCCTCAAGTCAATAAATTAGCTGGCAGAAGATACTATTAAGTCCTGTACAGTGCCACTTCCGATAGTCCTGAATTGTACTATGATAAATTGATGTCACATTCCGTAAAATGCATATTTGCTTTTGTTGTTTCTTACTCTATCTATACAAGGTGATTAAAATATCGCCATTTTGTAATTGATGTAAGCTTACCTAGAATTATGTTGTGCTACAGTGCTGGGTTGTGGAGGCATCAGCCTAAAAAGAGAAACACAGACTGTTTACTGGCTACTTTAGTTCCTCCCAGGATATCCTAAGGTGTTCCTAGACATACTGGAGACATATTCTCTACAACGTGTCCCTGAAACCTCCTGCTGGTTGGATGTGCATTCAACCCAGGGAGCTGTCTTTAAAGCATCCTCTCTGGCCCGCCTCATTTGGCTCCTTTCATCATGGAGCCACAGCAGATGACAACACTTCTCCCCCTGTCTCTAACGGAGAGCCTCGCCACCCTATGGAGGAAACCTATTTTGGTCGGGTACTCCCACAATCTTGTCCTTTCGGTTCGGTCACTATCCAAAGCTCTTAAGACCAGATGTGAGGATAGGACTGCAAAACGATTGGTAAATTGAGAGCTTTGCCTTTCAGCTCAGCTCCTTTTTCACCAAGTGATGCAGTCTGCATCACTTCTAGACGCCGAACCAATCCAACTGTCAACCTTGTGATCTATCCTTCCATTATTTTTAAACAAGACCTCAAGGTTGTTGAACTCCTCCACTTGGGGCAGATCATGCTCTCTCATCCCCAGCCCGAAAATGGCAGTCCACCCTTTTCCGGGCGAGAAATCATGTATTTCAGACTTTTAGGTGCTGATTACTATTATGGCCATTCCACACTCTGCTGCGAACCGATCTGGCAAGAATTGAAGGTCACAAGCACGATAAAACCAGCAGGACCACATTATCTGCAAAATGCAGAGACCCAAATTCTGCAGCTACCAAACCAGATGCCCTCAATTATGTTCAGTTATGCCAACACACAACAATTATTTACTAAATAGCTGGATACCTACAGTGAGTGAGTACACCTTTAGGGCAGCGCCACTGTTATCTGTTAATCCTCTTGCGCGTAGTTACACGTCTTGCTACTACAACCCTTTTCCACTCCTCATGATAATATTACTAGTGGAGCAGTGGATGTTAAACACATACTTGCCAACCTTGAGACCTCCGATTTCGGGAGGTGGGGGAGGGGGTGGGGTCAGGGGTGGGGTGGGGGGGCGTGGTTGGGACGGGGGCGTGGTTAAGAGGGGAGGAGTTTATTTACAGCTAGAATTCACCAAGTCAAGTATTTCATAGATATATATATATATCTAAGAAATACTTGACTTTCAGTGAATTCTAGCTATATATATATATATATATATATATATATATATATATATATATATATATATATATATATATATATATATATGTATATATATATATATATATATATATATTTATTTTATTATATATATATGTATATATAAATAAAATAAATACTTGAATTTCAGTGTTCATTTATTTACACATATACACACACATAACACTCATCTACTCATTGTTGAGTTAAGGGTTGAATTGTCCATCCTTGTTCTATTCTCTGTCACTATTTTTCTAACCATGCTGAACACCCTCTCTGATGATGCATTGATGTGTGGCACGCACAAAAGTGCTTTCATCAAATGCATTAGAGTGTGCAATCTTCCATCTCTCCTTAGCATGGCCCAAAACCGGTCAATCTTTGCTTCCTGAGGAAGATCTTCAGTGCCAAGCACTTGGTAGTCCACTACTTCTTCCTGGAGGTTATCCAGGTCCAATCGCAGCTGCGGCTTGGAACTTACAAGCTGTTATGAGAGTAGCGTATGTGTGTGTGGCCCTTTAATAGGTGAGCATGTGAGGTGAGTGACGTCAGTGAGTGTGTGGGCGAGAGAAGAGAGGGAGCGGTAGCAAGTGCGGGCGGGACTAGTTTGTTTTGTGTTGGATTGGCTGTGTGCAAGCAATCAATAAAGCAAGATTTGCAACTAATCGCCGGACTCAGGCAGGAAAGGTGCAACAAAGTGTATTTCTTCATCTTACTCGTCGTCGGCGTCGCCGTGGCTGTATCTTCCTCGTTCTTCTGCTTCGTCTCCTTGTTGTGTGCGCAGTTGTGCACTGCACTCTCTAAAAGCCGTATATGTTATTGATGTTATAGATGGCAGTATTGTCCTGTTTAAGAGTGTCACAACATTGCTGTTTACGGCAGACAAACTACTTTACGGTTTGTGTGATGTTACCGCGCTGGGAGGACGTTAATGAAACTGCTTAACAATAAACCCACATAAGAAACCAAGAACTCGCCCTTGATCATTCTACAGTTATAATGTGATTGGGCAGGCACACTGTTTATATCGTGGGTAAGCGGACTCAGGTCCGCATGGAGCTGGAGGGGCGTGGCTTCCAGCTCCGCCTGAATTTCGGGAGATTTTCGGGAGAAAATTTGCCCCGGGAGGTTTTCGGGGGAGGCGCTGAATTTCGGGAGTCTCCCGGAAAATCCGGGAGGGTTGGCAAGTATGGTTAAACATCTTGCATTCATCCACCTTTCTGCTTAAGGATGCCTTACAGGTATTCAAGTGGGTTCTAGCCTGAAGGATACACACTTCAACTTCAAGGTTCCCCAGCAATAATGTAAACTTCCCATGCTGCCAAGTTTGGGGCTCAAGCTCTGCTTCAGAATGTCACAGCACATGTTGGAATCAACCTTGTACTTTGATGAACCGTGGTCCATCTGTGTCGACAGCACTAACGCATCCCCAGACCATGATGCCCCCGCCTAACTGCTTAACTGCATGCATTTTTTTTTTTTATGTGGAGACCTTTATTTGTGCACAGACGACCAAAGAAGAGATGTGACGTACGCGAACAAATACAGCCTTTTGAACGGCTCTTTCAAGTGAACGATGAGAACCGATAAGCAGTTATGATTTATTTTGTTTGAGAGACGTTTTTTTTTTTTTAAATTAATAAATAAATAAATGAAAAAATTGAGGCTAGGTTTGGTCTACCATTTGAGCATTTCTCAAATGTGCAGTAGCATTAGTGTTTCTCCCTAAGAATCGTTTGACACTAGCTGCCTTTTGCGCTCTCTGGGTCAGTGCTTCATCAAATTCTACACCGACTACAAATTCCACACAGTTATTACATCAAAGCAAGTGCATGAGCATTACAATAATCCAGAGGGGTTGGGTGGATGGCAGCGGAGGGGGAGGCGTAAGACACGGAAGAAACCACAATAGGGAAGTGGGGTCGGGACCTTCTGCTGCTGTCTGGATAATAAAAGCAGGATTTGTGCTCAGGACAAAGCAGGAGAGGTGGAGCACCATGGAGTGACAACGTGTGAACAACATCCTGCAGCAAGTCGGCTAAAACACAACTGGTGGAAAATAAATGATTGTTCAAGGAGGGGAAAAAAAGACAATTGCTAAACACTCGCCTATTGATTCTACATCTGGCGGTGCCTGGCGTCTTGTAAACATGGTCACTATCCACATCGCCTTCTGCTCCGTCTGAGAGAATTTCAATGAAATGCTCAATATTCTTTGATCTCCGACTCTCGGCGAATTAGGTTGAACAATTTTTGCCTAACATCAAGCGCTTCAATCGGATAGTTCAGCATTCTTCGGTGGGAATATGTGCCAGCTTCCAAAGGCATGAATCAAAGAGGACGAGGAGGGAGTTGCTGCTATATTCCTTTGTTGCAAAGGCCACTCAGCTGGGCTTCAGCTCGCTGCAATCCCTTGGAGGAGTCGACGTGCGGCGTTGCTATTGATCTGTCTGTGGAAAGTTTCTGATGAGTGATTCCACGGTTGAAACAGCGATGCGTTTTTTAAAAGGCAAGCTCGTGTCCAGGTTGGACGGGTACCAATTATCTATGCACACAAACCTAATTATATTAAATTAAAAGTACCAATGATTGTCACACACAAACACTAGGTGTGGTGAAATAATCCCCTGCATTTGACCCATCACCCTTCATCATCATCATCATTTCTTTTTATTCCTTTCATGAAAATGTATACATACAAGCCATGTACAGTTCACACTTTCATTGTTTTTTGTTTCTTATACATGTCCATGATCAGAACGGAGCAGATGGAAGAATAATATTCTTATATTTACTGGCCCCCTTTTTTAACACAAATTATTTTATATGACTTTATCACTGTTCCCTCCACCAACACCCGAACTCCAACATACTTTTTAATTTTCGTTTTAAGCATTTTCACAATGACACGTCCAATCAAAATAAAAAATCAGTGTGTAGAGAGGGGCGTGGCCTGCGGGCCTGCAGCGGAACGGGGTGTGCCAGGACTGGCCTCAAAGTCAGCGACAGGTGAGTAGATGGCTCAGGTGGGCCTTGTTGTCCAATCACCTGTCGCTCTGTATAAACATCATCATCATCATAATTTTTTATTCCTTTCATGAAAATGTATATATACAAGCCATGTACAGTTCACACTTTCATTGTTTTTTGTTTCTTATACATTTCCATGATCAGAAAGGAGCAGATGGAAGAATAATATGTTCAAATTTATGTGCCCCCTTTTTTAACACAAATTATTTTAGATGTTCCCTCCACCAACACCCGAACTCCAACATACTTTTTAATTTTCGTTTTAAGCATTTTCACAATGACACGTCCAATCAAAATAAAAAATCAGTGTGTGGAGAGGGGCGTGGCCTGCGGGCCTGCAGCGGAACGGGTTGTGCCAGGACCGGCCTCGAAGTCAGCGAGAGGTGCGTAGATGGCCCAGGTGGGCCTTGTTGTCTAATCACCTGTCGCTCTGTATAAACAGCATCATCATCATCATTTATTTTTATTCCTTTCATGAAAATGTATACATACAAGCCATGTACAGTTCACACTTTCATTGTTTTTTGTTTCTTATACATTTCCATGATCAGAAAGGAGCAGATGGAAGAATAATATGTTTATATTCATCTGCCCCCTTTTTTAACACAAATTATTTTAGATGTTCCCTCCACCAACACCCGAACTCCAACATACTTTTTATCTTTCGTTTTAAGCATTTTCACAATGACACGTCCAATCAAAATAAAAAATCAGTGTGTGGAGGGGGGCGTGGCCTGCAGGCCTGCAGCGGAACGGGGTGTGCCAGGACCGGCCTCGAAGTCAGCGACAGGTGCGTAGATGGCCCAGGTGGGCCTTGTTGTCTAATCACCTGTCGCTCTGTATAAACAGCATCATCATCATCATTTATTTTTATTCCTTTCATGAAAATGTATATATACAAGCCATGTACAGTTCACACTTTCATTGTTTTTTGTTTCTCATACATTTCCATGATCAGAAAGGAGCAGATGGAAGAATAATATGTTTATATTCATCTGCCCCCTTTTTTAACACAAATTATTTTAGATGTTCCCTCCACCAACACCCGAACTCCAACATACTTTTTCATTTTCGTTTTAAGCATTTTCACAATGACACGTCCAATCAAAATAAAAAAATCAGTGTGTGGAGGGGGTGTGGCCTGCGGGCCTGCAGTGGAATGGGGTGTGCCAGGACCGGCCTCGAAGTCAGCGACAGGTGCGTAGATGGTCCCGGTGGGCCTTGTTGTCTAATCACCTGTCGCTCTGTATAAACAGCAGCCGGGAGGAGAGAGGTTGTTGGAGCTGGAGCGAGAGCATGAGCAAGAGCGAGAGCGACGAAAGGACACTTGCTGGAAAGCAAGCTGCTGCACGATTATGAATAAAAACTCTATTGTAACCCTGATCCGGGCTCTCATGGCAATGCTTGGTGGTCTGGAGCAGTGTTTTTCAACCACTGTGCCGCGGCACACTAGAGATACAGTCTGGTGTGCCGTGGGAGATTATCTAATTTCACCTGCTTGGGTTAAAAATATTTTTTCAAACCAGTAATTATAGTCTGCAAATTATGGGTTGTTGTTGAGTGTTGGTGCTGTCTAGAGCTTGGCAGAGTAATCGTGTAATACTCTTCCATATCAGTAGGTGGCAGCCGGTAGCTAATTGCTTTGTAGATGTCGGAAACAGCGGGAGGCAGCATGCAGGTAAAAAGGTATCTAAAGCTTAAATAAAAAATAAACAAAAGGTGAGTTCCCCTAAGAAAAGGAATTGAAGCTTAGGGAAGGCTATGCAGAACGAAACTAAAACTGAACTGGCTACAAAGTAAACAATAACAGAATGCTGGACAACAGCAAAGACTTACTGTGGAGCAAAGATGGCGTCCACAATGTACATCCGAACATGACATGACAATCAACAATGTCCCCACGATGAAGGATAAAAACAACCGAAATATTCTTAAAACAAAGTAGATGCGGGAAATATCGCTCAAAGCAAGACATGGAACTGCTACAGGAAAATACCAAAAAAGAGAAAAAGCCACTAAAATAGGAGCACAAGACAAGAACTGAAACATGACACACAGGAAAACAGCAAAAAACTCCAAATAAGTCGTGACAGTACACCTACTTTGAGACAAGAGCTATATCGATACATGCTTGGTTATGGTTTAAAGTCATATGCAACAATTGCGACAACGACTTTTTACTGTCAACTGTGCCTCTGGATTTTTTCTACGCACAAAATGTGCCTCGGCTCAAAAAAGGTTGAAAAACACTGGTCTGGAGGACCCATGGGAGGGCAACCTCCACACAGTGATATAAATCCATTTGTCTCTTTTTGTGACTGTTTTTAAATTCAAAAATATTCTTGCAACTTTTTAAGTCTTTCTTTGGAGAATTCCATGCTTTCACACCAACAACAGACAAGCACGTTTGTTTCAAATTTGTTCGCGCTCTTGGATGTTTAAAGTCATACGGCCTTCTGTGATTCTCATCGTCAGACGTGAACACGAATAACTTTTGTAAGTCCTTCGGAAGAACTTTGATTTCTGGCTTTGAACGTCACTAATAGAGTATGCAATTCTACAATGTATTTTAGTTTTGAATAATTCTGACCTAAGGGCAGCACGGTGGAAGAGGGGTTAGTGTGTCTGCCTCACAATACGAAGGTCCTGAGTAGTCGTGAGTTCAATCCCGGCCTCGGGATCTTTCTGTGTGGAGTTTGCATGTTCTCCCCCGTTACTGCGTGGGTTCCCTCCGGGTACTCCGGCTTCCTCCCACCTCCAAAGACATGCACCTGGGGATAGGTTGATTGGCAACACTAAATTGATCCTAGTGTGTGAATGTTGTTTGTCTATCTGTGTTGGCCCTGCGATGAGGTGGCGACTTGTCCAGGGTGTACCCCGCCTTCCGCCCGATTGTAGCTGAGATAGGCTCCAGCGACCCCGAAGGGAATAAGCGGTAGAAAATGGATGGATGGATGGATGGATGGATGGATAATTCTGACCTAATGAAGACCCTTGATCACCCCCTGGGAGGTGAGGGGAGCAGTGAGCAGCAGCAGTGGCCGCGCCCGGGAATCATTTTAGTGAGTTAACCCCCAATTCATGCTGAGTGTCAAGCAGGGAGGTAATAGGTCCCATTTTTATAGTCTTTGGTTTGAACTCACGACCTACCGATATCAGGGCGGACACTCTAACCACAATATCAATTCCGCAATCAAGGAAAAGAAGACTTGACTTCCTTATTGGTTTTTTGGAAATGTTTTGGGTGTTTTAAATGGTGCTCTTACACGTGTGACTGATGGGCTACTCTAATGGGAAGCAGAAGTCACTCGGTGAATAGTTATTTCAAATATAGCGTGCGATGCACTTATCATTCTCCTCCTTCCATAAGTGCACTATATTCCTAACAGTCATCCATTGTGGTGGCTATGACAAGAAAATAAGGCATTTCTTGCAGAGTCTATCAGAGAAATGACTTTGGAGCTATAGAGAGAAGAGGCGCCAGATCAATACGTTCCAAGCAGCCATGAGTGTTTTTCTTCTTTTTTTCCATCCCCCAACCCAACTGCATTTCCACCTTCTTTTTGAGTTGTTTTGACCTTGATCTCCAAGAAGATACGTCTGCTCCACTCGCAAGCTTTCAGCACTCTGTGATTATCCTGTACGGCATGAAAGATAACCTGCGTGGTGCACTTCTCCCCCCCCTCCCCCCACCCCGGCCCCCTTTTCCACAACCGCTGCCACCCTCGCAGCTATCACCATTATCTTGCCAATCCACAGGCAGAACAAAAGGTGTCACCGCGCAGCCATTGCACACCTTCATTCTGAGAAGACCCCTAATTATTTTTTATTCCCCTCGCTGTCGAACTCTTTTCGGCGGTAATTGTACACAAATGCAGAAAGCACAAAGAAAATAAGTGCTCTTCTGCCACTGTCGATGTTTTAAATGGTTAGTGAAGTTTAGAGAACATACATACATTTCATTAAATGCAGTACTCATCTGAATTGTATGAATGTTACAGTCAGGCTGTATTTGTGGCCTGAAACAAGATTTTGTTTGTGGCCCCATTTCGGTGTTTAATAATACTCGTGTAACACGCTAGGGCAGGGGTGTCAAAATAATTTTAGATCGGGGGCCACATGGAGAAAAATCTACTCCCAAGCAGGCCGGACTAGTACAATCACGGCACGATAACTTACAAATAAAAACAACTTCAGATGTTTTTCTTTGTTTAAAAATAGAACAAGCACATTTTGAAATATGTACAAAGCATAATGTTGTTGGGTTTTTTTTTACACTTACATGTTGCGGTTAATGTTATCATATCTTTATTTGTAGTATTTTCTGAATAGTGTTGCGTTTGGACCAGTTGTTCCTCCCAGGGAATTCAAGTTTCTGGCCGTTGCTCCCAAGCTCTTTACGACACTTAAAGCTGAGTAAAAGAACCACCAGAGACAGAATAGGTATTTTGTAATATATTTGCAAAGCTTTGTAAACATACTGAGACCAGTCCAGCATAGAACATTCAATCGCGCAGCTAAGATGGTCTGCCCCCCTTCAATGAAAAACCCTCTCCCCTATCAAGTCTCTCTCCCTCCCACCCTCGCAGTCTTGTCCCTCCAGCCCAAACACATGCCCATTGTCCTCCGCACCTGGACATAAGAATAGATAACAGAAAGGAGTATCTCTCTTTCTTACATTCCACACTCAAGGTTAACACACAGTATTTGCAGACAACCAAAAGACCACAATTGGAAGAAAAACACTAGCTGTTTTGTAATATGATTATGAAATTAAAGAAGTAACACTTAAATACGGATATATGTAAATATCTGCCTCCGACAATTGATAACGTGATAATGTTCATCAGTCAACTCATTGGTGTTAATGTTCAATCTATCAAGATAAAAAAATATATATCAAAATCAAATTACAGGATGTTATTTATGTAATTTGATCATTTTCCTCGACTGATGTACTAACACAGGGGTCACCAATGCGGTGACTGTGATTGTGATTGTGCGCTGCCGAACATGCTTGTCTGCTCATAAACCAGCAATGTTACGACGTGACGACGACGGAGGCGTGGGGGGGGTGGCGGTACTTTTCACAGGCGGTATAGTACCGAACATGATTCATTAGTATTGCGGGACTATACTAATACCGTAAAACCCTACATTGGACCGGTGAAACAGAGTCATGTGACAGTGCCTACCGGAATAATACGTATTTACAAGCCTTAATTAATATATCATAAATAATTGTGATATAAATAAGTGTAACGATTGGAATGAAACTCAATACACTGGAGTAAAAGTAGTGTTTCTTCTTCACAAAAATATTTAGGTAAAAGTCAAAAGTATGTTGTATTAAAACTACTCTGACAAGTACAATTTATCCAACAAAATTACCTAAGTAAATGTAACATAAAATGTAGCATGTTACTACAGTAAACATACTACATTGACAACTACAATTCAGTTCAATCCAATACAGAATGATCAATAGGCATGTGTTGATATTCTTGATAATGTCCAAAGTCTATAGGAAAAGGTAAACAAAAATAAGTTGATAAATCCAACTGGGGAAAAAAAATATGCTGTATATTATATCTCCTACCGCTGTGAAGCCAATTCAAAACTGTTTTTCCGCTTCGGCCTTAATTAAATAACTAAGCAAAACACAATAAATGAACGAAAATATGAATTAACACATTCTTTGGACACTATATATTTGTGGAAAACTTTCAGCCGCTATATAAACTTAAATAGTATGGCCCTTTGTGGAAATACAGCTGTAAATCTCTTGCGATGCTGGCGTTTGAAGCGATGCTAAATTAGCAATTATATTCATGTGCTTTTGAATGGACGCAGTCGCGATGCAGCTGAACTGAACTAAAACTATTACAAAGGACATGTTGACTCACTACTGAATAGAAATTTTTTGTTTGTTTTTTTCTAAGTGTAAGTTTAGCAGAAACAAAGTATAATTGTCGATGACTGGTCGCCATAATCATGCGGGTGGCCCTATATAACCGGATAAAGTGTTTTTCCTCGGGGTCTGCCTGGTTACATTATTACTGAACGATTTGTGTAATGGTGCAGTACAGGTTTAGTTCCCTTTGGACTTACTGGATGTGAGTATAACTGGCTACCGGTTCAGAGTACAGTCCGCCTTTCGCCTGTCATTAGCTCGGTCAGGTCCAGTTCTCCACAACCCCGTGAAGGACAAGCGGTAATGAATGTGAATGGATAAATATACTGTATACCCTACCAACCTATTATTTTCAAGCACCACACTCCATGTTTCTATATCTACCTTTTAGTGTTGTCCCGATACCAATATTTCGGTACGGGTATTGTTACCAAAATGTATTTCGGTACTTTTCTAAATAAAGGGGACCACAAAAATGTCATTATTGGCTTTATTTTAACAAAAACTCTTACGGGACATTAAACATATGTTTCTTATTGCAAGTTTGTCCTTAAATAAAATACTGAACATACAAGACAACTTGTCTTTTAGTAGTAAGTAAACAAACAAAGGCTCCTAATTTAGCTGCTGACGTAGGCAGTAACATATTGTGTCATTTTACATTCTTTTATTTTGTCAACATTATTAAGGACAAGTGGTAGAAAATGAATTTTTAATCTACTTGTTCATTTACTGTTAATATCTGCTTACTTTCTCTTTTAACATGTTCTATCTACACTTCTGTTAAAATGTAATAATCCCTTATTCTTCTGTTGTTTGATACTTTACATTAGTTTTGGATGATACCAAAAATGTGGGTATCAATCTGATACCAAGTAGTTACAGGATCGGACATAGGTCATATTCAAAGACCTCATGTGTCCAGAGACATATTTCCTGAGTTTATAAAAAAAATATAAATTTAAAAAATGTATACATTTACATTTTGTGATGCTAAAAAAATATCGATATAATCATAATGGTATCGACTAGATACACTCCTGTACTTGGTCTCATTACAGTGGATGTTAGGTGTAGATCCACCAATGACGTTTGTTTATATTGTAGCGTCCCGGAAGAGTTGGTGCTGCCGGGAATTCTGGGAATTTGTTCTGTAGTGTTTTTGTTGTGTTGCGGTACGATATTCTCCCAAAATGTGTTTGTCATTGTTGTTTAGTGTGGTTTCACTATATGGCACATAATGTTGGCATTGTTCATACAGCCACCCTTAGTGTGACATGTATAGCTGTTGACTAAGTATGCGTTTCATTCACTTGTGTGTAGTGAGTATAAAGTCAAGATGTTCGTTTTGACGGTCATTGTTCGGACATAGTGAAATGTTATCTTGAATTTGTCAACTATAGAGCCTTTTTAGCACATTCATACAGTGTGTAGTGATGCATGCTTAACTACCACTCGTTTGCAAGGATGAAGTTTGAAATAAACGTTCTAAATTTGTCGCCATGGAAACAAGGATTAGTGATTTAGAAATAGTTACAACACTGCTGATTGCTATAGACATTAGCCGCTAGCTAGAGGGCGTTTCAGTGTTATATCTTCATGCTATCTTTAGTTATTAAGCCAAAATTAGTCCGTTCTCCCTTTTCTGTCTTCACACTGTGTCTGCTTGTAAGTACGGTACTCTGTGATTGTGCGCTACGGAACATGCTCGTCTGCATGACACGACGTGATGACGGGTGGGAGACCGGTACTTTTTAGAGGCGGTATAGTACCGAATATGATTCGTTTTTATCGCCCTACTATACTAATACCTGTATACCATACCACCCTATTACACACTATTTTATAGATTGCACATGCTGTTCACTGTGTGGTCTTTGGATCTAAGTAAATCAGGCCCTTAGTATTATGGCTATCCCCTGTTTGCAATATATTTGTAAACATTAACTAAATACAGTACATGTAGGGGTTTAAGGAGACACACTCACATTTTTAATTCAGTCAATTATCCTACATAGCATAAAAAACACCTAAAAGAACATATTTGTGGTATAAGAGTATGCCATGTAACATAGTGGCGTGCCTTCAGGGCCTAACATAAATCATAAATAAATAAAGTTAATTTTCTTTTTTATTTACTTTTCATAAATATATACAAGTATTCATCATATTCTCTTCATGCCACATTAGGCTCCAGTGTTGCTATTTTTAAGTTAGACCTTTTATCCAATCATTTAGCTAGCGTTAACGTTTGGATACTCACTTGTCACTCCCAAGTAACCAAACACAAATTGTGATTTACAAAAGCAGAAAGTGGCACCGGAGCCATACCCGGCCAACGGAGAAATCAGCGGTACTCACTTTTTTAACCAACAAAGAAGCAGAGCAAAACGTTGATTCGGTCGCACATATGTATTTGCAAGGGCATTTTCATGAAAGATATTTAAAGAGAGACTAAATCTTGTGAGACGAGGTCGGCCGATCCTGGATACGAGTTAAGCTGTCCTGGCGGTAAAATGGTTTGCCTGCCACTTCCACTTGGATCAACCAACTACGAGCGGTACCAGTGGCTTATACGGCATCAAATGGCCGTTAGAAATTGTGAGTTCAAATATATTTTTTCACATTCAATATGTTTTTTACAATTAATTTAGTTTTGACAGTACCACGTCCGATGCGGGTTTATTGATTTTTAAAGGCCTACTGAAACCCACTACTACCGACCACGCAGTCTGATAGTTTATACATCAATGATGAAATCTTAACATTGCAACACATGCCAATACGGCCGGGTTAGTTTACAAAAGTGCAATTTTAAATTTTGCGCGAAATATCCTGCTGAAAACGTCTCGGTATGATGACGCCTGCGCGTGACGTCACGGATTGTAGAGGACATTTTGGGACAGCATGGTGGTCAGCTATTAAGTCGTCTGTTTTCATCGCAAAATTCCACAGTACTCTGGACATATGTGTTGGTGAATCTTTTGCAATTTGTTCAATGAACAATGGAGACAGCAAAGAAGAAAGCTGTAGGTGGGAAGCGGTGTATTGCGGCAGGTGTTGTGCCGGATAACACACCCACGCCGTAGAATGCACCCCCTGACTGTTGTGCCGGATAACACAGCCGGTGTTTCATTGTTTACATTCCCGAATGATGACAGTCAAGCTTTACCATTGGCCTGTGGAGAACTGGGACAACAGAGACTCTTACCAGGAGGACTTTGAGTTGGATACGCAGACGCGGTACCGTGAGTACTTATGCAGCTGCGGCTTCCAAACATTTGATCGCTTGCCCGTACGTGCGTGCAGCTATGTGCATGTCACGTACGTAACTTTGGGGACTTTGGGGAAATATATGTGCTGTATGAACTTTGGGGAGGTGAACGGTACTTTGGGCTGTGGGATTGAGTGTGTTGTGCAGGTGTTTGAGTTGTATTGGCGGGTTATATGGACGGGAGGGAGGAGGTGTTTGATATGCGGGATTAATTTGTGGCATATTAAATATAAGCCTCGTTATGTTGTGGCTAATAGAGTATATATATGTCTTGTGTTTATTTACTGTTTTAGTCATTCCCAGCTGAATATCAGGCCCCACCCGCCTCTCACAGCATCTTCCCTATCTGAATTGCTCCCACTGCCCTCTAGTCCTTCACTCTCACTTTCCACATCCACAAATCTTTCATCCTGGCTCAAATTAATGGGGAATTCGTCGCTTTCTCGATTCGAATCGCTCTCGCTGCTGGTGGCCATGATTGTAAACAATGTGCGGATGTGAGGAGCTCCACAACCTGTGACGTCACGCTACTCGTCTGCTACTTCCGGTACAGGCGAGGCTTATTTATCAGCGACCAAAAGTTGCGAACTTTATCGTCGATGTTCTCTACTAAATCCTTTCAGCAAAAATATGGCAATATCGCGAAATGATCAAGTAGGACACATAGAATGGACCTGCTGTCCCCGTTTAAATAAGAAAATCGCATTTCAGTAGGCCTTTAAATGCGCCAAAAAATAGCCTGTTTTGTACACTAGTGACTAATTGAGGTGATTCAATGCGCAGTAGTGCGCAAGTGTGTTTCTGTGTAGTATTTTTCAAGACACAATCATGTGGCGACATAAATTATTGTATTTTGAGTGGTATTTATTGATGTCGGACATCACTGAAGGCCTAGGTGGGAAACACACGGCCTGCCACTGATTTAACATGACCATCCTGTTCACCAGAAACATTAAGTAACTTCCAATGCATAATAATAAAGACCTTCTGAATCAAATCAGCAGCGGAGGACAGTCAGTTAACAGACAGTTGCGATAGCCGATCAGATCACAAGTTGTTGACAGTAGCCTTACGTTGAACGTGACTGATTGGATACTCACTTGTCACTCCCAGGTATCCAATCACAAGTTGTGATTTACGAAAGCAGAAAGTGGCACTGGAGCCATACCCGGCCAGCGGAGAAATCAGCGGTACTCACTTTTTTAACCAACAAAGAAACAGAGCAAAACGTTGATTAGGTGGCAGATATATATTTGTAAGAGCATTTTCAAGAAGGATATTTAAAGAGGGACTTGATCTTGTGAGACGAGGTCGGCCGACCCCGGAAACGAGTTAAGCTGTGCTGGCGATGAAAATGTTTGCCTGCCATTTCCACTCGAATCAACCAACTACGAACAGTACCAATGGCTTTACAAATTGTGAGTTCAAATATATTTGTTCACATTCAATATGTGTTTTACAATTAATTTAGTTTAGACAGTACCACGTCCATTGCAGGTTTATGGATTTTTAAATGCGTCACAAAATAGCCTGTTTTGTACACTAGTGACTAATTGAGGTGATTCAATGGCCAGTAGTGTGCAAGTGTGTTTCTGTATAGTATTTTTCAAGACGTTGTCATGTGGCGACATCACTTATTGTAATTTGAGTGGTATTTATTGATGTCGGACATCACGGAATGCCTTGGTGGGAAACGTACGGCCCGCCACTGATTTAACATGACCATCCTGTTCACCAGAAACATTAAGTAACTTCCAATGCATTGCATGTACTAACCCAAGAGTCACCTCAATTTATTTTTCAAAATAAGGATTGTGCTAGGTGGTCATTTCCAAGAAATAATCCGTGCTTATATATCCATCGCATCCTCCCTGGAAAACTGGGAGAAGAATGGGGCCAACCACGATGACATCTGCAGGCGTACTAAAAGATAAAAGTTAGACACTAGACTTCAATCTACATAAAAATGGAACCACTGACTGATACTTTTTTTCGCATATTTTGAATACTGAAGAAGTATCTTTTCCCAAAGGTGAACGATTCAGGGGCGTCTGTCCTGACTGGCGGAGCAGATGGATGCCTATTACTGTGTGTGTCATTTCAGTCTCTTCCAGACAGCTCTGCAATTCAGGACAGTGAAGAAGGGGCGGAGGAGAAGCGGGGAAAAAGGGTGCCTCAATCTTGCAAAAGCATTGCCCGTTTAAGTTGCGCTCAGGGTGGACACAAAAGGTGGAGGCACCGGTGAATATTGGAAAAGCTAATAGTAGGGCTGCTACAATGATTGGAAGGGTCGGGGGGCGGACAGAAGCATCAAGCTCTTGTAAAATACTGCCGACAGACACGCATCACACCAGGCTTCTCAGATGGAAGTCCTGGGAAAGGGCCTGTGGCTTGATACCACAAGGGAAATAAACGGCCTAAAATAGGCACGGGGGCAGGAAATGGATTTTATTGGAGAACTAATCAAGGGGGGCTGTTTTAGTAGGGCACAATTTAGATTTTGATTAGATTCCTCGTGACATCGGGGGTTATCAATGCGGCTCATACTGGGAGGTGTAATTTGATCTGCGATGTCCACGCGGTTGTCTTGATGCATGTCCTGCTACATGGACGATGACTGCCGTGCATGTGCGAGCACACTGCAAGGAGGAGTGGGTGGCATTGCAGTTTCATTAAAACACAATCACTAAGCAATCTTTTGGGCTCAGTTCAAAACGTTGACAAACAAAATATCTCTCCGAAAAGCGACATCCAATAGATCGCTAAGAAATGCCGTGCCCAATCAGTCACTAAGGATGAAATAAGGCCACCCTCAAATTGTCTCCTTCCCGTTTTAGAACTGTCGTTCAATGAAATTACCTCAGTTCATGCACGCAATTGTTCACCTAACTGCTGAGTCTATTGAAATTACATTGCTAACCAAAACAGCAGCACCTACCGAAGGACATTGACAGTCTACTGATGTATTCACCGTAAATTTCGGGCTATAAGCCGCTACTTTTTTCTTACACTTTGAACCCTGTGGCTTATAAAACGGTGCGGCTAATTTATGGATTTTTCTGCAATAATAGCCATGATAAAAACTTTTTTTTTTTAAAAACAAAGCAAATTCACCTATAAAGTGTTTTATTGTTTGTGTTATTCCACCTTCTTATGGAGGAGTTCACTCACTGCAGGTGTCCTTCCACGATATTATCGGCCGATAAATGCTTTAAAATGTGATATCGGAAATGATCGGTATCAGTTTTTTTTACTATCAGTATCGTTTTTTTGTTTGGTTTTTTTGGGGGGTTTTTATTAAATCAACATAAAAAACACAAGATACACTTACAATTAGTACACTAACCCAAAAAACCTCCCTCCCCCATTTACACTCATTCACACTCATTCACACAAAAGGGTTGTTTCTTTCTGTTATTAATATTCTGGTTCCTACATTACATATCAATATATATCAATACAGTCTGCAAGGGATACAGTCCGTAAGCACACATGATTGTGCGTGCTGCTGGTCCACTAAAAGTACTAACATTTAACAGTTAATTTTACTCATTATCATTAATTACTAGTTTATATGTAACTGTTTTTATATTGTTTTACTTTCTTTTTTATTCAAGAAAATGTTTTTAATTTATTTATCTTATTTTATTTTGTTATTTTTTTTTTAAAAAGGACCTTATCTTCACCATACCTGGTTGTCCAAATTAGGCATAATCATGTGTTAATTCCACGACTGTATATATCAGTATCGGTTGATATCGGTATCGGTTGATATCGGTTTCGGTAATTAAGGGTTTGGTCAATATCGGAATATCGGATATCGGCAAAAAGCCATTATCGGACATCCCTAGTGCATAGCGTTTGGACTAGTATGGATTCTTCATTCATCACTCCAAGTTTTACAGTATAACTAAAACAGTTTATGCTTACTAAACCGCCCCATGTGTGATGTCTGTAGCATATTTGTACGTGGTATCTTAATGTAATGATGCTAGCGTCATTAGCATGGGCTAACATGCCAACACGTTTACGAGTGTCTGTGTCACTATTATAAACTTACAATGGCATTCTTTTTGTATTGTTTCCTCGGTAATTTCACCAAGTCCTACCGAAAGACATTAACAGTCTACTGATATATTCGCTGTAAATTTCGGGCTATAAGCCGCTACTTTTTTTCGTACACTTTGATCCCTGCAGCTTATAAAACGGTGCGGCTAATTTATGGATTTTTCTGCAATAACACCCATAAGAAAACTTTTTTTTTTTAAACCCCAAAGCAAATACACCTAGAAAGTGTTTTATTGTTTGTGTTATGCCGCCGTCTAATGGAGGAGTTCACTCACTGCAGGTGTACATACATTTACGGGTAGTGCTTTTTTTTTTTTTTTTCAATTTGAGTGCTGTGCATAGCGGCTAGACAAGTATGGATTCTTACTTCATCACTCCAAGTTTTACAGTATAACTAAAACAATTTATGCTTACTAAACCGCCCCATCTTTGTAGTTTGATCATATTACGCCTATACTGGCTCACCTGCACTGGCTTCCTGTGCACTTAAGATGTGACTTTAAGGTTTTACTACTTACGTATAAAATACTACACGGTCTAGCTCCGTCCTATCTTGTCGATTGCATTGTACCATATGTCCCGGCAAGAAATCTGCGTTCAAAGAACTCTGGCTTATTAGTGATTCCCAGAGTGCAAAAAAAGTCTGCGGGCTATAGAGCGTTTTCTATTCGGGCTCCAGTACTATGGAATGCCCTCCCGGTAACAATTAGAGATGCTACCTCAGTAGAAGCATTTAAGTCCCATCTTAAAACTCATTTCTATACTCTAGGCTTTAAATAGCCCCCCTGTTAGACCAGTTGATCTGCCGTTTCTTTTCTTTTCTCCTCTGCTCCCCTTTTCCTTGAGGGGGGGGGGCACAGGTCCGGTGGCCATGGATGAAGTGCTGGCTGTCCAGAGTCGTGACCCGGGGTGGACCGCTCGCCTGTGCATCGGCTGGGAACATCTCTGCGCTGCTGACCCGTCTCCGCTCGGGATGGTGTCCTGCTGGCCCCACTATGGACTGGACTCTTACTATTATGTTGGATCCACTATGGACTGGACTCTCACAATATTATGTCAGACCCACTCGACATCCATTGCTTTCGGTCTCCCCTAGAGGGGGGGGGTTACCCACATATGCGGTCCTCTCCAAGGTTTCTCATAGTCATTCACATCGACGTCCCACTGGGGTGAGTTTTTCCTTGCCCGTATGTGGGCTTTGTACCGAGGATGTCGTTGTGGCTTGTGCAGCCCTTTGAGACACTTGTGATTTAGGGCTATATAAATAAAGATTGATTGATTGATTGATCTGTGATGTCTGTAGCATATTTGTACGTGCTATCTTAATGTAATGATGCTACCATCGTTAGCATGGGCTAATATGCCAACACGTTTACGAGTGTCTGTGTTACTATTATAAACTTACAATGGCATTCTTTTTGTATTGTTTCAGTTTCATAAATTCCTCAGTAATTTCACCAAGATGTCACCGTAGAGATAGTGAGTTTGTTTAGCTGATTGGAGAGCTAGCTTCCGCAGCTAGTGAGTCCATGACAATCACTTCTGTTTTATTTGAAACATTTACAGAATCTTTCTGTGTAAATAATTAATTTGACATTGTATACATTTGCGGCTTATAGTCCGATGCAGCTAATATAAAGATACATTATTCAAAAACTTAGTCGGTGCACCTTATATCCCGGTGCACTCTATAATCTGGAAAACATAGCAGATATGAATAACTTTCACGTTTGGTCCACGGGAATAGTTACCGGTATTCAACCGTACCAATTTTCAGTACTTTTTGTTTTTTTTATTCAACTTTTAAAAATGATCTAATTACGATAACTGTGCTGTCTAATTGTTATATCTTTATTTACACTTCTTATACTCATTTGCAAGTATTATACAGTTGACTTTGCATTGCATTTCCAAGAGCTTGGATGGCAGTAGTGTATAGGCTATGTTATGTTGCCTAGCCACAAAGTAGTGCTTGCTCTGAAGCTGAATGGGCCAGTCTAGTCTTATGTTGTGCCCTACAAAGTGTTTGAAGTGTAAGTATTATAGTTATTACATACCATCTGTTTGATTGCAACACACCTTAGTTGTAGTTTTCATTACCAAATGTATAGGTGCGTAGAATCGCGACTGCTAATCAGTAGCATGTGTGTGGCAAAGCCAGTGTAAATAAGTATCAATCTATTGCATTTACGTTTGAGCGTCTTCTTTTAGACACATTGTTTTGTTGGCATGGAAAATTGCAACATTGCCAACTGGCAGATTGGCTGAGTCTGCTCTGAATTCTCTTAGAGTGTTTGCTTCCCCGCCGAGTGTTTGAGACGGTGCATAGTCTCCAACCCTGACGAGACGTCACAAGGAAACAAAACTATCGAATAATTGTACTATTTTTTTTATTTTACGTGAATCGATGCCTAATGGTACCAATTTGGTTGAGACCTATAAAAGTACTGAATTTGGTACCCAAGTATTGTTGTCCCGACACCAATATTTTGGTACCGGTACCAACATTATTTCGATACTTTTCGGTACTTTTCTAAATAAAGGGGACCACAAAAATGTCATCATTGGCTTTATTTAAAAAAAAAAATATTATGGTACATTAAACATATGTTTCTTATTGCAAGTATGTCCTTAAATAAAATAGTGATCATACTAGACAACTTGTCTTTTAGTAGTAAGTAAGCAAACAAAGGCTCCTAATTTAGCTGCTGACGTTTGCAGTAACATATTGTGTCATTTTTCCATTCTATTATTATTAAGAAATAATGTATAATGAATTATAAATTATAAGTTAAATTTTCCTGAGGGAACTCTCCTGAAGGAATCAATAAACTACTATCTATCCATCTATTTATTAAACTACTTGTTCATTTACTGTTAATATCTGCTTAATTTCTCTTTTAACATGTTCTATCTACACTTCTGTTAAAATGTAATAATCACTTATTCTTCTGTTGTTTGGATGCTTTACATTAGTTTTGGATGATACCACAAATTTGGGTATCAATCCGATACCAAGTCGTTACAGGATCATACATTGGTCATATTCAAAGTCCTCATGTGTCCAGGGACATATTTCCTGACTTTATAAACATAATATGCATTTAAAAAAACGAAAAGCTACGGTGTGTAGTGAAGCATGTTTAGCTATTCCTCGTCCTGCAGGGATGATACTTGTAAGAAACGTACTTTATTTGTCGCCATGGAGGCGAGGATTAGTGATTTAGAAGTAGCTAAAACACTGCCGACCGGGGCTCGACTTTAGCCGATAGCTAGATAGCCATGTCTTAAAGCACCTCTTCGTGAGGGCGTTTCAGTGTTATAACTTCACCTTTATAGTTAGTTTTTAAGCCAAAATGCGTCCGTTCTCCATTTTCTGTCAACACACTGTTACTGTTTGTAAGTACTCCGTGATTGTGCGCTGCCGAACATGCTCCTCTGCTCATAAACCAGCAATGACACGACGTGACGACGACGAGGGCGCGGGTGGGGGGATGGCGGACTGGTACTTTTCAGAGGCGGTATAGTGCCGGATATGATTAATTAGTATTACGGTACTACCGTATTTTTCGGATTATAAGTCACAGTTTTTTTCATAGTTTGGCCGGGGGTGCGACTTATAATCAGGAGCGACTTATGTGTGAAATTATTAACACATTACCGTAAAATATAAAATAATATAATTTAGCTCATTCACGTAAGAGACTAGACGTATAAGATTTCATCGGATTTAGCGATTAGGAGTGACAGATTGTTTGGTAAACTTATAGCATGCTCCATATGTTATAGTTATTTGAATGACTCTTACCATAATATGTTACGTTAACATACCAGGCACATTCTCAGTTGGTTATTTATGCGTCGTATTGTACACTTATTCAGCCTGTTGTTCACTATTCTTTATTTATTTTAAATTGCCTTTTAAATGTCTATTCTTGGTGTTGGGTTTTATCAAATAAATTTCCCCAAAAAATACGACTTATACTCCAGTGCGACTTATATATGTTCTTTTCCTTCTTTATTTTGCATTTACGGCCGGTGCGACTTATACTCCGGCACGACTTATACTCTGAAAAATACGGTATACTAATACCGGTACACCGTACAACCCTATACCCAAGTGTCATGAAGTCTTACAAGCTCCTGTGATCAGTGCTCCAACAGGTGGTCACTCCACAGTGTTGTGTGACCCCATGTCTATGTTCAGGGAACGAGTTTGCCAAGGTTCTTTCATTTTATACTTCAGTATCATTTACAAGCTATTTGATGTACAGTTATTCAATAGGGTAGAGTTTGTAAAACAAATGCCTCCCCCCAAAAACTCATACAATATGAAGTATAATTTACTTTTATATAGTGGCAACATGAGCCAGGTTTTTAAGTGAGAGACATGAATGGTATCACTTTGCATATATACGACCTTACTGTTTGCTCAACAATACTTACTGAGTGGTGTTTTGGTTTGTGGTTTTTTTAATTCCTGTAATTAAAGTAAACAGTTGTTTTGGCCGCATCACAGGCATCAATAATCAAGACAAGCCCAACTTGGCAGTTACAGGACAATAATTAAGAACAGCATAATAATGAATTGGCTGGTGGCGGACAATGTAAATGCACATCTGTGGACAGTTGAAGTGAATTTACTCCCATTTGGATGTTGGCTCCGTAAACCCCATCACTTGTCTGTGCTGCCCATTGCATGATATGAAATTTGGGTTTATTGAAGTCGACATCTGGTGAGCTGACGGCTAATAACTAATCCGGAATTAGCTGCTGGCAAGCGAAAAACAGTCCCGTCCAAAGACTAGACTGTGACTTGCCATGTTGACATACTATAAGCAGTGCTAAAATATAAATGTAGTCTGATGGGCTGCTTGCGAGCTTACCTTTTGGCACCAGCCGTGAACATTCCAAGCATTGATTTCACGACTTTCCATGACAATAAGTTGCATATTTACAGAACGTTCACCCTCAATAATTACTTTAGCCGTTTTGTAACTTTTCCACATTGCAAAAATACTTATCGTGTTCGTGCAGAAGATGAAGTCTTTTTTTTCTCCCCAGCATGCGACACTCTCTAATCCTGCTTTAACGACAGCCAACGCGGACCCGTGCCAAGACTTCATCATCAAAACCAGGTGGCTTTGATGAGGCGCTCCAAGACTTTAGAGCAGGCAGAATGCGGTACGCTATGAGCCGCAGCCAGGTGGGTGCCACAGTGTAATTAGGCCTGAAACAAATTAAGCCTAGTTGGAAATATGAATATTAGTTATTCCTAGCATGTCTTATGTGTGTGAGATGGTTAAGGTAAAGGAATGACAGAAAGTAAAACTTGAAAAAGCAAAATAAATCAAATTTCCATAAACATATGGAAACATGTAATCAACTTGATGATCATTTAGAGCAGAAATGTAGAATACATTTTCAGTAATAAAATAAAGCAAACAAGGACTGCACACAATAATATTAGCATAGCGGCTATTGCTAATGGAGATATAGGGTAGTCCAGCCTGCTCCTCTTACATTTCAAACAATATAGTAGGGTTGTACAATACACCGGTATTATTATAGTACCGCGATAATAATGAATCATATTTGGTACTATACCGCCTCTGAAAAGTGCCCCTGCGCGCTTTCATCGTCACGTCGTGTCATTGCTGGTTTACGAGCAGAGGAGCATGATCGGCAGCGTACAATCACAGAGTACTTACAAGCAGACACAGTGTGTAGACAGAAAAGGGAGAACAGACGCATTTTGGCTTAAAAACTAACTATAAAGGTGAAGTTATAACACTGAAACGCCCTCGGGAAGAGGTGCTTTAAGACATGGCTAGCTAGCTAGCGGCTAAAGTCCAGCCCCAGTCGGCAGTGTTTTAGCTACTTCTAAATCACTAATCCTCGCCTCCATGGCGACAAATAAAGTACGTTTCTTACAAGTATCATCCCTGCAGAACGAGAAATAGCTAAACATGCTTCACTAAACACCGTAGCTCACCGGCGTCAAAATGTAACATCCACTGTAATGATACCAAGTACAGTAGCGTATCTAGTTGATACTTCTATGATTAGGTCAATATTTTTTGGCATCACATCTTTTTTCGTTTTTTTTTTTTTTATATTATGTTTATAAACTCAGGAAATATGTCCCTGGACACATGAGGACTTTGAACTTGACCAATGTATGATCCTGTAACTACTTGGTATTGGATTGATATCCAAATTTGTGGTATCATCCAAAACTAATGTAAAGTATCAAACAACAGAAGAATAAGTGATTATTACATTTTAAAAGAAGTGTAGATAGAACATGTTAAAAGACAAAGTAAGCAGATATTAACAGTAATTTAACAAGTAGATTAATAATTCATTTTCTACCACTTGTCCTTAATAATGTTGACAAAATAATAGAATGATAAATGACACCATATGTTACTGCATACGTCAGCAGCTAAATTAGGAGCCTTTGTTTGCTTACTTTCTGATAAAAGACAAGTTCACTATTTTATTTGAGGACAAACTTGCAATAAGAAACATATGTTTAATGTACCGTAAGATTTTTTGTTAAAATAAAGCCAATAATGCAATTTTTTGCTGTCCCCTTTATTTAGAAAAGTACTGAAAAGTATTGAAATAATTTTGGTACCGGTACCGGTACCAAATTATTGGTATCGGGACAACACTACAATAAAGTAGGCATTAATGGTCACGAAGGCAAATTCAGTAGAATTTCAGCAAGAAAACTGACATTTCACGTCACATTAAAAGAACTTGGCATACCTCATTAACCTAAATTCAGCGAGCAGCAGAGGATTATCTGTGTGTGTGTGTTTTGCTTTTTTTTTTTGTCTTTGGCTTCTTAGTGACGCATATTCCCCCAAAAAAACCTCCAGTCTGAATAAACTATGTTTTAAGTAGGGATGTCCCGATCAAAAATTTTGGCTTCCGATTCCAATCCGATTTTTTTCGATACTTTGATAATATTGTAGATTATTTTATGACAACTAACTAAAGTAAACACAATGACACATTTTTATGAAGCTTATCTTATTAAAGTTAGAATTTGCTAGTATTTTTTGAAATGACATGATGTATTAAATTTGTGACGTTGGATGCTGCATACTATTTTTTACCAAAATAACTGTTGGCTCTCATTTAAATCATTTGGGTTTTGCCCTCAAAGTCTTCATGTGTCAGAAACCTATTCACTGAGTTTGTAAATAAAACACAAATGACCCAAAAAATAATAAAGTAATAATACCGAAAAAAAAAATTCAAGCTTTGAACCCTCGGGCTTATAAAACGATGTGGCTAATTTATGGATTTTTCTTTGCTAACACCAGTCTGTTTAGCTGATTGAAGAGCTAGCGTGCACAGCTAGTTGGACCAGGACTTCTGTTTTGTTTGAACCGTTTTACTGCCTTGTTACAGACCCCGTTTGGAAAACAATTAAATTAAGTAAATTATCAATTACAAAATATTTCGTACTAGTCTATATCTGTGGCTTGTGTTCCGGTGCAGCTAATATCTGTAAAAATATGTATTAATTCTAAAAGTCGGTGGGTGCAGCAGAAATACAGTAATAATAACAAAAATAAAAATATTTATCTAATCACTTTAATATCGTTTATATACCATATATCGATAGTATTAACATCTGGATCAATCACCCCTACTTTATATTGAAGCTTTAGCGGCTAGCTTCTTGTTTTGTCCTGCTTGCGTGTGTACGCTTTGTATTACGACATTTAATTGTGTTTTGGTGCTATAATATAAATAGTAGTAAACTTACTTACTCGACCCAAATTTATGATGACCCTGAACAAAAGACAAACCCTCCAAGTTTTTCATGACCCTTTTTTTTGGAGAAATATTTTTTTAATACATAATGAAGGGGTATTTATTTGGTATTACCTGTTAGTTTGTATGGATAACTCGCGAATAAAAGGTGAGGCCTTTAATCCCAGGAATACCATGCCTACCATCAAGCATGGTGGTGGTAGTATTATGCTCTGGGCCTGTTTTGCTGCCAATGGAATTGGTGCTTTACAGAGAGTAAATGGGACAATGAAAAAGGAGGATTACCTCCAAATTCTTCAGGACAACCTAAAATCATCAGCCTGGATGTTGGGTCTTGGGCGCTGTTGGGTGTTCCAACAGGACAATGACCCCAAACACACGTCAACAGTGGTAAAGTAATGGCTATATCAGGCTAGAATTAAGGTTTTAGAATGGCCTTCCCAAAGTCCTGACTTAAATGTGTGGACAATGCTGAAGAAACAAGTTAATGTCAGAAAACCAACAAATGTAGCTGAACTGCACCAATTTTGTCAAAAGGAGTGGTCCGAAATTCAACCAGAAGCTTACCAGAAGCTTGTGGATGGCTACCAAAAGTGCCTTATTGCAGTGAAACTTGCCAAGGGACATGTAACCTGGTCCCTACACACCGGAGCTCTTGTAAAAAGAGCTCAGCAGCGCATGCACTTTTTGTGTCGGATGAAAAGAGCACAGCTCCCTCCCCCCATTCTCACCACATTCTACAGAGGCACTATAGAGAGCCTGCTGATTAACAGCATCTCTGTCTGGACTGGAGCCTGCAATGCCTCAGACTGGAAGTCTCTCCAGAGAGTGGTGAGGATGGCGGAAAAGATCATTAGGACTCCTCTTCTACCTATCCAGGAGATCGCAAAAAGCCGCTGCCTGACCAGGGCTCAGAAAATCTGCAAAGACTCCTCCCACCCCCACCAAGGACTGTTTTCACTGCTGGACTCTAGAAAGAGGTTCCGCAGCCTCTGAAGCAGAACCTCCAGGTTCTGTAACAGCTTCTTCCCTCAGGCCGTAAGACTCTTGAACGCATCATAATTAAATTATCTCCTCAAATCCCCCCAAAATGGATTAACTCGCTGGAATAAAAAAGACAATATAACATATATTCATAAACGTGGACGCATGTGGAAAAGTGCAATATATTTATCTGTACAGTAATATATTTATTTATTTATATATATGTATATATATTTATTTATTTATTTTGTATATATATTATATATATTATTTATATATATTTTTTTATTTATATATGCACCTTGTTGCTTTTTTTTATCCTGCACTACCATGAGCTTTTGTAACGAAATTTCGTTCTTATCTGTGCTGTAAAGTTCAAATTTGAATGACAATAAAAAGGATGTCTAAGTCTAAGTCTAAGTAACCGAATATTAACATTGCTGTATGTATCCTTTTGACCCAGCAGATTTGGTCACATTTTCACTAGACCCATAATAGATTCATAAAAGAACCAAACTTCATGAATGTTTTTTGTGCTCCAATCACTCTATCACAAAAAAATAAGAGTTGTAGAAATGATTGGAAACTCAAGACAGCCATGACATTATGTTCTTTACAAGTGTATGTAAACGTTTGACCACGACTGTAAATATACTTCGCCTCACTACCTGCTTGTGTCTCACCAGTTTACTATTAGCGTAATTGTGAAGCTGTTATTTTACGTTTAAATGACTATCTGTAGTTGCTTTAAAGCAGGTGTCCCCAAACTAAGACCCGCGGGCCGGATCCGGCCCCCCAGCATCCAAAATCCGGCCCACGGGAAGTCCCAAGTAAAAAAAAAAAATTGTATTTTTTTTTTTATTTATTTTTTTTATTATTATTATTTTTTATTTTTGTATCTTTCCTTTCTAATCCATTTTCTACCGCTTGTTACTCTTGGTGTCTCCTAGCCGCTCAGGCCAATCATACTGTCTAAAAATTAATTTTCCCATCGATAACGTGACAATGTTAAATGTTGATGAACATCAATGTTAATTGATGTTAAATGACAAAACGGATTATAAAGACAATGTATATATACATATATATATACATACAGCCCGGCCCCCGGCCACATTTTTTTAACCCCATGCGGCCCCCGAGTCAAAAAGTTTGGGGACCCCTGCTTTAAAGTGTTTAAAAGAGTGAAAGAAGGCCTGCATGTCTGCAAATGGAGCAACTGACCCAAAGTGCTTTTCACGGCTTGGCAGCTTTGGTCTGAGCTTTCTCATTGCCATTGCAGCTATATGCAGATAGCGCAGCTGATTAAAAGCGCCTCAACGCAACATGCAATGTTTGCATTTGAATGGAAGCCATACAAGGAGCGTCGCATCACTTATCTTTTGTATTAAAAGTCTAATGTCAAACCAGGGGGAAAAAAAATCCTCATTGTGTCCCGCTGATAAAAGGCAATCCAACAAAGTATATAATTGTGAAGTCAAGCCATAATTGCCTGTATAACTATCGTCTAATGCAGGAATAATTAAGAATGTCTCTTACTGGGGACTGAAATGCAATTATCACCTTGATGACAGTGCCATACAAAGGCTTTTTGGGAGGGTGGGAGAGCGGCAAGTAAGTAAAATGACGAGGATAATATAATTAGAAGAGGGCTGTGAGAGGAAGGAAACAAAAGGAGAGACAGCCTCAAGGCTTTTTCTAACAGGGTTGCCATGTCTACACACTCCATTTGCATCCTTATAATGTCACACGAGTAAGACTCCATAAGCATCCAAAGCCTTGCAGAGTGCTCATGTAGCGCCTTACATAACTATTTCAGCATCTTTCTTTGTCTAACTGCAACATTACCGCTTCAACGCAGTATGCGCCTGATAAAACAACACGCTAAAAACGAAAATGAAGGAGTTCCGTTTCCTAAGACCTTCTAGACTGTGACGCAACAGTAACCGAACTCGTAACTTGTAACCCAAAAATATTTTTTTCTTAAATCAAAGATCCACGTTGAAATAAATACAAATTCAATCATTCCATTCTAAGACCCCCCCCCCCAAAAAAAAATGCCAACATTTTAATATGTAACATGCTTTTAAATATAAAAGACAAACTTTTGGATAACACATATTGTATCAAAAACATGCTGTCAGGGGAGGCAAGTGAGGCAGTGCCTCACCTTGCCACCAAGGGGGGTAAAAGGCTCAACCATGAGATGTTCAAAAACAAACTAATAAAATAAAATTAATTTTAATATTTCTCTTTTGGTTTATGCTTTCTATATCATTTTGGTGTGGTTCCTGTATATTTTGATAATTTTCATGGTCAAATAACAGGGCAGACGAGAAGCGAGGCAGACACAGGTGGTGCTTGTTGCCACGGGGAAACGGCAGGCCAGGAGGCAGCAAGTACCTCTGCCTCACAGTGGGGGGCGATATATTGTCAACTTGCAGTTCAAAGGTTCATGAACCCTTAAGAAGTAGAAGAAGAAAACGACTGCTACGCTTCCCGCAAACTGTGATGCTTTTACGCCCTAAAAATGGAGGATTTGACTTCTAAAAGAAGGAATTTTTCAAGACTAGACTTTCAATCCAAGCAAGAAGTCATTAATACTGGGAGACCAACGCCAGAGCTGCCAGATTTAAATCCAAACGTGCGTGGTCCGAGGACAGCCAACCAATTAAACCTGTAACCTGAGGGACAATTGTAGAAACAATTACAGTAGTTTTATGAACAGACCATCAGTAGCTTCTCTATATTTTTTTATGGAAAATGTCCGCTGTCAAAAATGTTTTATTACCTTGGCTGGTGTTGGAGTCATTTTGCTTTAGTAACACATATGGCCTGATTTACTAAAGGTTTGCGTGTGCTAAAACACGTGCAAACTGCATAGCACACGCAAAGCTGATCTACTAAATGTGCGCAAAATGGGTTGTGTGTGTTAAGTGAGCAGAATCAGGCATACAATCCATTTTGCATCTCTGTCTTCATTAATATGCAGAATATATGCTGATCATCAAAACGGCCACAATACACAGAATCATCCGTCTTACGTGTACGTTTCAACATATTTAGACGGTCAGAAATAAAAGATATTAGACACATTATCTATTTAGCAACATCTTTTTTATCATTTTAAGTACCAGTAGAGTTGAAAAAATATATATTGAAGCTGTTATGATATACAGTATATCTAAAGTATGACACCGAAAGACCTACAAAGTTTGCGAGTATATAGATATGACCAAAATAGTGTCAATTTCACAGAAAATCCCGAGCCATTTTAAGAGATAATGAGCTAGCCAGTCACGTGATAGTGTGATGTAGCGGTAGGAACCGCAGGACCCTTCATCACCAACAACAATGCAAATCAT
The DNA here is from genome assembly GCF_033978685.3 of Nerophis lumbriciformis. NCBI lineage: Eukaryota > Metazoa > Chordata > Actinopteri > Syngnathiformes > Syngnathidae > Nerophis > Nerophis lumbriciformis. Next base: position 13,403,675 of record NC_084555.2, on the reverse strand, counting down.
GCAAACTTTGTGAGAGCCAATAACGAGTCCTTTTGGACAAATGATGGCCCAGAACCTTATATTTTTTATCCTGAATATAATGAGGATGAGCTACAAGTTTTAGAAGCTCTGCTAAGCAGATCCAGCTTCAGTGAAACACTAGCATCATAGCAGTATTGCTAAGTGCTAAACAAGAAATATAAAACTACAAACATAATAAAACAATCACTTACTGTACGATGTCTGCTCTCACTGCAATGACGACTGATAGGATGTCCATATCTACCCGTTTGGATGAAAAATGTACTTTAATCAACGCGACAAAGGGTTAAAAGGGTTGCTGCAGAGTCTGACACAGTCTTCTGTTTTAGTGTGTTTGTATCCATCGACGGGTATAACCTGAATTTCACAGATGAACAACTTCTAGATTCAAGGCTAAATCCTCTTATTATCCAGATGAGAGGCATGGTTTATAATCTACAAACCCCGTTTCCATATGAGTTGGGAAATTGTGTTAGATGTAAATATAAACGGAATACAATGATTTGCAAATCCTTTTCAACCCATATTTAATTGAATGCACTACAAAGACAAGATATTTGATGTTCAAACTCATAAACTTAATTTTTTTTGTGCAAATAATAATTAACTTAGAATTGCATGGCTGCAACACGTGCCAAAGTAGTTGGGAAAGGGCATGTTCACCACTGTGTTACATGGCCTTTCCTTTTCACAACACTCAGTAAACGTTTGGGAACTGAGGAGACACATTTTTTAAGCTTCTCAGGTGGAATTATTTCCCATTCTTGCTTGATGTACAGCTTAAGTTGTTCAACAGTCCGGGGATCTCCGTTGTGGTATTTTAGGCTTCATAATGCGCCACACATTTTCAATGGAAGACAGGTCTGGACTACAGGCAGGCCAGTCTAGTACCCGCACTCCTTTACTATGAAGCCACGTTGATGTAACACGTGGCTTGGCATTGTCTTGCTGAAATAAGCAGGGGCGTCCATGGTAACGTTGCTTGGATGGCAACATATGTTACTCCAAAACCTGTATGTACCTTTCAGCATTAATGGCGCCTTCACAGATGTGTAAGTTACCCATGTCTTGGGCACTAATACACCCCCATACCATCACAGATGCTGGCTTTTCAGCTTTGCGCCTATAACAATCCGGATGGTTCTTTTCCTCTTTGGTCCAGAGAACACGACGTCCACAGTTTCCAAAAACAATTTGAAATGTGGACTCGTCAGACCACAGAACACTTTTCCACTTTGTATCAGTCCATCTTAGATGAGCTCAGGCCCAACGAAGCCGACGGCGTTTCTGGGTGTTGTTGATAAATGGTTTTCGCCTTGCATAGGAGAGTTTTAACTTGCACTTACAGATGTAGCGACCAACTGTAGTTACTGACAGTGGGTTTCTGAAGTGTTCCTGAGCCCATGTGGTGATATCCTTGACACACTGATGTCGCTTGTTGATGCAGTACAGCCTGAGGGATCGAAGGTCACAGGCTTAGCAGCTTACGTGCAGTGATTTCTCCAGATTCTCTGAACCCTTTGATGATATTACGGACTGTAGATGGTGAAATCCCTAAATCCCTTGCAATAGCTGGTTGAGAAAGGTTTTTCTTAAACTGTTCAACAATTTGCTCACGCATTTGTTGACAAAGTGGTGACCCTCGCCCCATCCTTGTTTGTGAATGACTGAGCATTTCATGGAATCTACTTTTATACCCAATCATGGCACCCACCTGTTCCCAATTAGCCTGCACACCTGTGGGATGTTCCAAATAAGTGTTTGACGAGCATTCCGCAACTTTATCAGTATTTATTGCCACCTTTCCCAACTTTTTTGTCACGTGTTGCTGGCATCAAATTCTAAAGTTAATGATTATTTGCAAGAAAAAAAAAGTTTATCGGTTTGAACATCAAATATGTTGTCTTTGTAGCATATTCAACTGAATATGGGTTGAAAATGATTTGTATATCATTGTATTCTGTTTATATTTACATCTAACACAATTCCCCAACTCATATGGAAACGGGGTTTGTAGAATAATTTAGACGTGCCAAGACGCGATGATGCGGGAGCACAACGGCAGCAAACAAGACGGCATAGTGTTGCATAAGCTTCTTCTTCTTTACAGTTTCACGGCAGTTTACATTTATAAATATTGCATCATTGACAACTTCAGTTTCATTTTATAATTACATTCAAGTCTCTCCTTGAGTCCAGTGCAGCATAAACTATAGTTAGCTCTAGGTTCTCTCTGCTAAAAATAATTTGTCTGCGTTAACGCTTATAATAAACAACATTACTAATAGTTGGTTAATATTCAGGTCTTTAATTGTATAAAGAGTATTGTTGGCGGGTTTTGGATGGTATTTAGAGAGTTTTGTGGGCGAAATAGAGAGCCCTCATAGTCTACATTGTTAGCGGCCTTTTTATTGATTTATTCATTCACGATTTAGAATGCATAACAAAACAAAAACATATGTGTACATGTGTTAGATAGAGATTGTAAATGATGTACTTTTTAGTTGCACTATTTTGACACCATTTATTGCTGTCACCTAATCATAACAAACAAAAGCCAAGACAATGATTATGAAGTTGATTCTTCAGATGTATGCATGATGATGCTTTCAACTCAGAATCAGAATCAGAAATACTTTATTAATCCCCGAGGGCAAATTAAGATTTTCAGCACAATCCCATTCAAGATCAGACAAACATTACAGGGAGACAGAACAGGAGCCCCTTACAAATAAGTTGAGAAACAGGTAAACGCTGGGGAGGGGGAGGGGGAGGGGGGATGGTGAGAAAAATTATGTCTAAGCCTTGGCCCCTGGAGAGGGGGTCCAGACTGAGGCCAAGGAAAAAAAAACCTCATAGCCATAGCACACACAAGCATGTACAGTATGTAAAAGGGAAACATCAAAGAACACAAAGGACATTAAAGACATTAAAAGAGCAATCAATTTATTGATTAAAAGAGCAGAGCTGATGCAGCCAGCCATTTCTACATACAGCTACAAAAGTAAAACAACAACATAGAAGAAAAAAAAACATACACTGTGGTGGCCTCTGCGGTGTTCCACGCCATCGTCTGCTGGGGTGGGGGGAGCACCCCAGCAGAGCAGAGCATGGCCAGAGACAGGAGCAGACCCAACAAAGCAACCAAGAGAGCCGATTCCACCCTCAGCCACCCACCAACTCTCGGCCAGTGTCCAGTCTGCATGGATGAGCGAAGATGCGTCCAAGGAGACCGAGGTGTCCGATACATGCTCATTCAGCCAAGACACTGTGAAGCTTGTCCGTCTCGGCGTTCAGCGCTAGCTCCGCAGCCCTGTCTCTTCATCCGCATCTCCTCCAGTCTCTCCAAACGGACTCTGGTGTGGCAAAGACCCAGCAGCTGGTCTCCATGGCCAAAAGGCTCCTGGGAGGCAGATCCAGAAGTACACAATAAAGCACTGCAGAAGTCACAAAAGTACCACCCCTTGTCGCATGGCCCCAAAGGATCCCAAACCAAAAGGCAAAAAAAAACAAAAAAAAAAACATGAAAACAAGAGGGAAACATCAGGAACACAAAAGGATGATAGAAGAGCACAGAGCTCCTGCCAACAGCAGCCACTACAGCGGCCCCATCTTGGAAAACACACAACTCCCAAGTTTTGTTTGACCTGTGAGACATATTTTCCACCCTACATATTGGTTGAACACCAATTTGTCCAAATATTCTCCAGGAGGCCAACATGAAAGTGGACCACTGCAGCAAAGTGCAGACTATGGAGTATACTGTATTACCACCGTGTCCGGACTAAGGCACGATAATGTAGGATAAAAGTAATGTTCATGTCGGCATCATTTCATCATGCTTGGAAGTCTCGGAGTAGTACACCGAAGTACCTGGTAGTACCTGGTTGTGCTTGTGGTAACGCTTCAAAAGCCAAGCAGGTACCATGTAGTGTGTAAAAGAGCATATCTGAAGAAGAGCAAGTGCAAACTCATTTAAAAGTTAAATCCAATAACATCCAGAAGGCAGAAATGTCAAGCAATGCCTCACTTTGGACATTTACTTAAACCTTCATCATTCTTCTACATTGCAGCCTGACAGCCAATCTGCCCAAAAGCGGTGCCATAATATAAACTTCTAAAAGTGTCATTTTTCTTCTTTCAAACAACACTTTTATTACAGATAGCACAACTTTTAATGCGGCGTGTGATGTACAACTACACAACAGTGGACAAAGTCATCGTCCGCACAGGCAAAGTAGGCAATGTTCTATTCCTCATTGTGCATTATTAAAGGTGCAGATCAAATGAAATATTCAACAGATGATATGCTGCTATAATATTCATAGAAATGAACTTTATATCAGAGAACACATTTTTATGGGAAGTAGACTGGAGGCTACTGATTAAATTTCATTGTTTGATCACTATGCAGGGACATTATGAAGTATTACGGGGACTGGCCAGTGGTCCCAGCCTTTGGCAAACATTTAAGGAGCGGTCACCTCTCACATAGAACTATCTTGAATCTGATATTCCATGCACTTTTGATGCTGAGTCTGACACAGTCTTCTGTTTTAGTGTGTTTATCTCCATCGTATTTCTTTAAGAAATTAAAGGTAAAGCCGTGTGTTTGATTTGTGGTACAAAGAATATAATTTGAATCGCCACTACACGACGAAGCACGAGGAAAAATACAGGAATCTGTCTGATGAAGCACGCGCAAGGGAGGCTGATGCGTTGATGGTAAAACTGCAAACCCAACAAGGACTTTTTGCCAAATTTCACACCCCCAGAGATGCAGCCATCAGGACAAGTTTTGTCATTTCTCACAAAATCGCCAGAAAAAGTAAGGCGTTTTCTGACGGAGAGTTTATTAAGGAGTGCTTATTGGACTCTGTTGCGCTGATATGTCCGGAGAAGAGGGTCGCATTTGAGAACGTGTCACTCTCCCAACGCACTGTAACGAGGCGGGTTGAGACCATCGCTGGAAACTTGGAGCTTCAGCTGAAGAAAAGAAAGGCCGACTTTGACTGTTTTTCGCTGGCTTTGGATGAGAGCTGCGATGTACGTAACACCGCCCAGCTGCTCATCTTCTTGCGTGGGATAACTGCAGACTTTCAAATCACGGAGGAGCTGGCAGCCATGCAGTCAATTAAAGAGACAACCACAGGCAATGACTTGTTCACATAGGTAAATGTGTGTTTGGACATGTTAGGACTGAAATGGGACAAGCTGGCAGGTGTGACAACAAATGGTTGTCCAAATCTGACAGGGAAAAATGTTGGACTTTTAAAGAGGATGCAGGATAAAATGACAGAAATTGACATTTTTGCATTGTATTATACATCAGGAAGTGTTGTGTAAGACAGTGTTAAAAATAAAACCATCAAAAGTAATCTGCTTTTGTATAAAGTTAAGTTAGGTTAAATGAAATTGTTATTATTATTATTATTCATCTTACAGTATATCACAAATAATTTGAGCAAAATGTAATTCAAATAATGTTGGTGTGGCCCTCCAGCAGTGCTCAGGTTGCTCATGCGGCCCCCGGTAAAGATTAATTGCCCACCCCTGCTCTAGGTTGTCAATGCTTAACATATATTGTCTGTGTTAGCGCTTATAATAACAACATTACTAATAGTTGGTTATTATTCAGGTCACGAAATGTATAAAGGAGTATTGTTGTCGGGTTTTGGATTGTATTTAGAGAGTTTTGTGGGCGAAATAGAGAGCCCTCATAGTCTCCATTGTTAGCGGACTTTTTATTGATTTATTTATTCACGACTTAGAAGGCATAAAAAAACAAAAACATATGTGTACATGTCTTATATAGAGAATGTAAATGATAGACAGCACATTTATTTTAATGTTTGCGTATTTCCAGTATGACCGATATGATAACATTGTCAGAGTACAGAAGCGTTACTCCACTGACATCAATCTCTGGAAGTTTCTAAGGTATTCAGAGTGGAATATTCAAAATGGCTAAAAATAATATTCATAGAATATAACTTTATATCAGAGAACACATTTTTATAGGAGCTAGTCTGGGGGCTACTGATTAAATTGCATTGTTTGATCACTATGCAGGGACATTATGAGGTATTACAGGGACTGGCCGGTGGTCCCAGCCTTTGGCAAACATTTAAGGAGCGGTCACCTCTCACATAGAAGTATCTTGAATTCGATATTCCATGCACTTTTGATGCTTGGAAGATTTTCACAGTAAACATGGCCTGTCTCCAGAATCAAAATCAAGCAGTGATTTACTGTATATTCATGTGTGTGCTGGCAAATGCATCACCTTAGGCGGGGAGAGGACTCTGTAAATATGAATAAATCAGAGGCCCTGCAGTCAGATGTCTTTATTTGTGGGAGCTTGTTGTTGTTTTGTTGTGTTTACATAAGCACATTAAATGAGTTAATTGAAATTCAACTTCAAAACAAACACAGACGTCCGGTGAGAGGCAGAAGACCGTGGGCATTTAAACCTCTGGCTTTGCTCTGTGTGTGTGTGTAAGAGAATAAATCACACCATCACACACCTATCTCATGGTCAGACAGACCTGCTGCGACTCCTAACAAGGGGGCGTTCACGCGGGTCATAGGTCGCGAGAGTTCTTTATTCGAAACTCAACTCAAGACTTTCTAACAGTTATCTAATTGGATTAAACCGCCAAAGACAACCTCCTTCCTATTCCCCCCAAGCTTTTGTCCATTTTGCTGCAGAACTTAAAGGGCTCCAGATATCGAGGATGGATTAGGTCGAGGTATCCTGACCAATTAAGCCAAGGCCAGGTGTCATGCTGATTGCAGGAAAATGCAGACCTGGGGCGGACATGTGTCTAATTCCCTGCTCGCTGCCCCGTAACCACTCATTTGCGTGTCTGCGCCGCCCCGCCCGCCCCTCGCTTCCTTTTTCCCTGGCCTTTCCTTGACCCTTCCTGTCCGTGGAGGACTAATCAGACCCACCTGCAGCACACACACCCCGAGCTAGGATAGCAGCTATATCAGCAAGTATCGAAAAATGAATCCCCCAAGGCAAAAACTTAGCACCCATCACACACACTCTTACACTTATAAATGCACACAACAAGGCTGAGGAATGTCGAAGATCCGAAAAAATTCTTCGTGCAAGGTCATGTCATGAACGTGTGTGCATATATATCAACCACGCATCCTTAGAGGGATCCCAAAAGAGTTTTGTTTTGTTTTATTGCTTCCAGCAATCTCACGTGGCACACAAATGCAGTGATTAGCAGGTGAACAGAGTGGGGCATTTAAGCAGATGAAAAGCCCAACAGGGAAACAAACAAAATGGGGCTTAAAGGAGCCATTATTGGATTTATGTTAGTCAGCTTGACAAATTACACCCCTCACATTACAGCAAGCATTAGTATTACAGTATATATACTCAAGGGACAAGAATATAGAAGTACAACTTGGGTGGACTTTAGAGTAGCCAGTGTACAGTTTCTTAGGGCAGTATAGATTTACTATAATGTAGAAATGAGTCGACACACAGCTGTTGTCTAAATCAGGGGTCCCCAAACTTTTTAACTCGGGGGCCGCAGTGGGTTAAAACAATTTGGCCGGGAGCCGGGCTGTGTGTGTACATACACACACATATATATACATATATATACATATATATATAAACATATATATACACATATATATAAACATATATACACATATATACATATATACACATACAGTATATACATATATACATATACACATACACATACAAATATACATATATATATATATATATATATATATATATATATGGGCAGCACGGTGGTAGAGGGATTAGTGCGTCTGCCTCACAATACGAAGGTCCTGAGTAGTCCTGAGTTCAATCCCGGGCTCGGGATCTTTCTGTGTGGAGTTTGCATGTTCTCCCCGTGACTGCGTGGGTTCCTTCCAGGTAGTCCGACTTCCTCCCACCTCCAAAGACATGCACCTGGGGATAGGTTGATTGGCAACACTAAATCGGCCCTAGTGTGTGAATGTGAGTGTGAATGTTGTCTGTCTATCTGTGTTGGCCCTGCGATGAGATGGCGACTTGTCCAGGGTGTACACCGCCTTCCGCCAGATTTTAGCTGAGATAGGCTCCAGCGCCCCCCGCGACCCCGAAGGGAATACGCGGTAGAAAATGGATGGATGGATGGATATATATATATATATATATATATATATATATATATATATATATATATATATATATGTATATATATATATATATATATGTATATATATATATATATATATATATACATACATTATAAGACGTCGAATGGGTGTTACAAATTGTGAGTTCAAATATTTAATTTCTTTATTTTTTCACGCTTAATATGTTTTTTGCAATTTTTATTTTGACAGTACCACATAAGATATGTTTTAATTGCTGATGCGGGTTTATTGATTTTTAGATGCGCCAGAAAATAACCCGTTTTGTACACTGTTGAAGTGATTCAATGAACAGTGGTGCGTAAATGTGTTTCCGTATATAGTATTTCTCCAGCAATGGTCATGTGGTGACAAAAATTATGGTATTATAAGAGGTAATCTTTGAAGTCGGACATCACTGAAGGCCTAGGTGGGAAACGCACGGCCCGCCACTGTTAAGATTGTCAGCGTGGATTGGATATTTCTAAATGTTTTGTATGCAAAACAATAAAGATATAGTATCCTGACACAAACAAAAAAAAACATAATAATTTACCAGCATCTTGCAGCATTAAACAAATAACACCAATGCAGATTTATGCCTAATATAAGTCTTGTTTATCCTCTGTTACCGTGGAACAAGCTTGGGAACATTACAATCAAACATATGTCACATGCAAACAGCCTCATATTGCATACTACACCAAACTCTGGTTCTTAAAACAATTAATCATAAAAAAAGCAATAATAACAAGCCTTTTTTCATATTATTTGGAGCATTAAATTATTCTAATATAGCCGAGGGCCAACTGGAATGGAAACAGGAGCATGCAGATCCAGTCCATTATGCATTGTTAAACGTTGATCTATGGTTTAATATTTGCTTGCCAACAGCGCTGACAATGTGTTATTACTTGACGGGCGGCTTTAATGTTCGTTGACACGCCGGTGATTATTTAAATAAGCTGCAACAAAAAAATATGACTCCCCATGATATGCAATATGAGCTTCAGAAAACGTATAAAGAGAAAAACATGGACAGGGGGTGTAAAATAAAAGACTGAAACGGAGGTTAGTGGAGGTTTAGAGTGAAGAATGTCAATGAGATTTATCAGGAAGGCGCCTCATTGTTATTTTGAGATTAGGCTCAGGAAAGAAGCTGAGGCAGGATATCGCCAAAATGAATTGTTAGCGTGTTGGAGCAGGGAAATTCTTGATTACCGCCGTTGTCAACATGGAAATGACTAGGCCTATATGCCCAAAGCCTAGACAGAATCAGCCAAACCCGTCATTTAATCCTCTCAGCTGTGCAGCAGTGCCTCCATTCCCTTCTCTGTGCACGGTAAACATTTTTTGTAAATGGTCACACTAAAACGCTAAATCAACATCTGATTATTGCCTAAAGTTTCCAAAGTGGCACTCTGGCTGTAAATACAATCTGAGAGCAGTTGGAAAGAACAGGCTAAATATGCAAAAGTGGTCCTTTGACAAAAATGAAATAAGCAGCAAACATCGGCTAAAACACACATAAAAGCCTCCTCCCAAACACCAACTGTCATGAAAGGCAGCAGATAGCGAGCATTCTGGCGTGTGCGGTAATTAAGGGAGAAGGGTTAGCGGGCACTCTGCCTGGCCCAGACTTGAGCGGCCACGCCGACACCTGTTCATGTGGCTGGCCCGGACCCCAAAGAGAGAGACAGACTTTGTAGCAGTGCCATCTTTGCGCAGCACCGTCTAATGAGATTAGATAGTCCGCTAATGAGCTCTACAGCGAGGGGAGTCAACGGCCATGTGAAGGTCAAAAAATTCTGGACTCGAATGTGCTCGTCAGATTTCAGGAGTCGTTAACAAATCAACAAATGACTTTAACCAACAACAGCTTCGTACGGGAACTGCCCATATCGTTCACAATCATTATGAAAGACATGACAACAGATGGATTTTGTTTTTAATGCTTTCTAAATATTAAATAAAATCGAACAAAAGTCAGCTGACAATGGAGCCTATGGTAGTTGTTATATTCTGCCTATAAAGCCCTTAAAAAACATCCACATACTTACATTAAGGTTTTATATACATGATGTAAGTATACAATTGCGATCAAATGTTTACATACACTTGTAAAGAACATCATGTCATGGCTGTCTTGAGTTTCTAATACTTTCTACAACTCTTATTCTTTTGTGATAGAGTGATTGGGGCACATACTTATCCGCCACAAAAAAACATTCCTAAAGTTTGGTTCTTTTATGAATTTATTATGGTTCTACTGAAAATGTGACCAAATCTGCTAGGTCAAAAAAGTATACATACAGCAACGTTAATATTTGGTTACATGTTCCTTGGCAAGGGACAAAACGCTTTTGGTAGCCATCCACAAGCTTCTGGCAAGCTTCTGGTTGAATTTCGGACCACTCCTCTTGACAAAATTGGTGGAGTTCAGCTAAATGTGTTGGTTTTCTGACAAGGACTTGTTTCTTCAGCATTGTCCACACATTTAAGTCAGGACTTTGCGAAGGCCATTCTAAAACCTTAATTCTAGCCTGATTTGACCACTTTTGACGTGTGTTTGGGGTCATTGTCCTGTTAGAACACCCAACTGCGACCAAGACCCAACCTCCGGGCTGATGATTTTCGGTTGTCCTGAAGAATTTGGAGATAATTCTCCTTTTTCTTTGTCCCATGTATTCTCTGTAAAGTACCAGTTCCATTGGCAGCCAAACAGGCCCAGAGCATAATACTACCACCACCATGCTTGACGGTGGGAATAGTGTTCCTGGGATTAAAGGCCTCACCTTTTCTACTCCAAACATGTTGCTGGGTATTGTGGCCAAACACCTACATTTTTGTTTCATATGACATCACATGGACAAAGATACGACCTTCTGGAGGAAAGTTCTGTGGTCAGATGAAACAAAAATGTTGCCGTTTGGCCACAATACCCAGCAATATGTTTGGAGGAGAAAAGGTGAGGCCTTTAATCCCAGGAACACCATCTCTACCGTCAAGCATGGTGGTGGTAGTATTATGCTCTGGGCCTGTTTTGCTGCCAATAGAACTGGTGCTTTACCGAGAGTCAATGGGACAATGAAAAAGGAGGATTACCTCCAAATTCTTCAGGACAACCTAAAATCATCAGCCCGGAGGTTGGGTCTTGGGCGCAGTTGGGTGTTCCAACAGGACAATGACCCCAAACACACGTCAAAAATGGTAAAGGAATGGCTAAATCAGGCTAGAATTAAGGTTTTTGAATGGCCTTCCCAAAGTCCTGACTTAAACGTGTGGACAATGCTGAAGAAACAAGTCCATGTCAGAATACCAACATATTTAGCTGAAAAATTCAACCAGAAGCTTGTTGATGGCTACCAAAAGCACCTTTTTGCAGTGAAACTTGCCAAGGGACATGAAAACAAATATTAACATTGCTGTATGTATACTTTTAACCCAGAAGATTTGGTCACATTTTCAGTAGACCCACAATAAATTCATAAAAAAATCAAACTTCATGAATGTTTTTTGTGACCAACAAGTATGTGCTCCAATCACTCTATCACAAAAAAATAAGAGTTGTAGAAATTATTGGAAACTCAAGACAGCCATGACATTATGTTCTTTACAAGTGTATGTAAAGTTTTGATCGCGACTGTCAATGGAGTATTGTTTGCACTTTTTGGATGTTTTTTTATTGGGTTTTATGAGCAAAAGAGAGGACCTCCCACTGGCTCCGCTGTAAGCAGACTTTTAATTATGTGTAGTCACAAGTTAGAATGCATTGAAAAAAATCCATTCGTCTTTCAAAATTAAAAAAAAAAGAGCCCAAGGCCTCACATTGTACTAGTTTTCAACTATTTAAAATACGTCTCAAATGTGTTGGCTAAAATGTTCACATTATGCTAGAAATTAACAGTTTTGAAAAGTGTTTAGTAGGCCTTTAATAGATACTATTAGTGTCTTTAAATTGAATGCAAATGAGCTGTTTTTGTTCATGCCCGTCTCCAACAGAGTATGTCAATTTGAAAATTTCATATCACGGTTATCGTGACCAAACTTATCAATATTATCGCTGTATTGTTGAATACTTACAGTATGCACACACTTAAACCTTTTGACTAAATTATTTGTTTTAATCACTGAAATAAATACACTGTTAGAAAACCCACTATTTTTAGTTTTGTGTTTCTTATGCTTCACTGATTGTGTTCTCGTCTTTGTTATCTGTATTAATGGCTAAGCTTTTATTGTTTTAAATATTAGTTTGTACTATAGCACTTTAAGATGTATTTAAATGAAATGGAGAAGGCAGGAGAAGACGAGAAGCAACTTGCAGGTAAAAGCAATTCATTCTATGTATTGAAAAAACAAAAACGAGTGCTGCTGTAAAGCTAATCAAGACAAAACAAGAACAGGACGAGCTACAAAAGTAAGCTGAATGCTGGACGAGAAAAACTTACAAAAAAAACGTGGAGCGGTAAAAATGGCATTCACACAGGTTGGTTTAAGATTTAGCCGATCAGTCCAATACGAGAGAAGCGTGACATGAAAATCAATGTTGCGACTAAGAATGAAGTTTGAGACTCAACTTAAATAGTCCTAATTACTAACAGAAAACAGGTGCGGGGAAAAAGTACTTAGGGACAGGTGTGAATCAATTCCAGGAAAACACCAACAAAACAGAAAAACACACCAAAATAAAAGCACAGGACAGGAACTAAAGACAGGAAATACTAGCAAACTCAAAACAAGACATGATCTGATGTGACAGATCCCAACAAAAAAGTATGTAACAAATAAAATATATTATTATTATTATTATTATTATTATTTAATATTACTGGCGGGCGTTGTGGTGTCCTACCCTGTCCTTAAACGCAAGGTAAAAACACTTCTGTTTGGTATTCCTCTGACTATAGAGCAATCACTCTGTTCTGAAAGAGCACAGCTTGTAGGTTTAATGTGTACAATTGAAAAGCTTAGTTGCTAAGACTGCAATGTTTATACAAGTTTAGATTGGGGTATGTCGTTTCCTAATGGGGAAATACAATACTGTCTCTTGGTGCAGTTGGAAGAGTGGTCGTGCCAGCAACTTGAGGGTTCCTGGTTCGATCCCCAGCTTCTACCATCCTAGTCATGTCCGTTGTGTCCTTGAGCAAGACACTTCACCCTTGCTCCTGATGGGTCGTGGTTAGCAACTTGCATGGCAGCTCCCGCCATCAGTGTGTGTGTGTGAATGGGTGAATATGGAAATAGCGTCAAAGCGCTTTGAGTACCTTAAAGGTAGAAAAGTGCTATACAAGTATAACCCATTTAATTTAACCTAGTGAGCTGGCACCAGTCAGTTCATCACAGTGCAGTTATCAATCTTGTTTTTTTGATAATTTTAATTTAATTTAATTTTCAACGTAATGCTAACCGTCTGGATTTTTACCGCAGTTATCATTAATACTAGAGATGTCGGCCGATAAATGCTTTAAAATGTAATATCGGAAATTATTGGTATCAGTTTTTTTAATTATCGGTATCGTTGTTGTTGTTGTTTTTTTGTTTTTTTATTAAATCAACATAAAAAACACAAGATACACTTACAATTAGTGCACCAACCCAAAAAACCTCCATCCCCCATTTACATTAATTCACACAAAAGGGTTGAAGTGAAGTGAATTATATTTATATAGCGCTTTTCTCTAGTGACTCAAAGCGCTTTTACATAGTGAAACCCAATATCTAAGTTACATTTAAACCAGTGCGGGTGGCACTGGGAAAAGAGGGGTAAAGTGTCTTGCCCAAGGACACAACGGCAGTGACTAGGATGGCGGAAGCGGGGATCGAACCTGGAACCCTCAAGTTGCTGGCATGGCCACTCTACCAACCGAGCGTTGTTTCTTTCTGTTATTAATATTCTGGTTCCTACATTATATATCAATATATATCAATACAGTCTGCAAGGGATACAGTCCGTAAGCACACCTGATTGTGCATGCTGCTGGTCCACTAATAGTACTAACCTTTAACAGTTAATTTAACTCATTTTCATTAATTACTAGTTTCTATGTAACTGTTTTTATATTGTTTTACTGTCTTTTTTATTCAAAAAAATGTTTTAATTTATTTATCTTATTATTATTTTATTTTTTTAAAAGGACCTTATCTTCACCATACCTGTTTGTCTAAATTAGGCATAACAATGTGTTAATTCCAGGACTGTATATATTGGTATCGGTTGATATCGGTATCGGTAATTAAGAGTTGGACAATATCGGAATATCGGATATCGGCAAAAAAAGCTATTATCGGACATCCCTAATTAATACTGTTTATCATTGCATCCCAAGTCTCAAAGAAGTGCTACTACACACTTAATACACATTGTATATATATATATATATATATATATATATATATATATATATATATATACATATATATATATATATATATATATATATATATATATATATGTGTATATATAAAAATATATATACATATATATATATATATATATATATATATATATATATATATATATATATATATATATATATATATATATATATATATATATATATATATATATATATATATATATATATTCCACTGAGAACCAGCGTCCTCTGTATTGGACATTTGTGTTTTGCATAAAAAACATTTTTTGTAACTGACAAAAGAAATAAACCAAAAACAAATGTCCACTGCAGAGGAAAATATAGACTTTTGCCAGGGCTGAAACACATCATCCATGTTTACATTGTTTTTTTTATGGAGAAATGTCTTTCGATAAATAAACGTTTCTATTTATGAACCCTGTTCAACCAATCAAGTTCGTACATTGAGGTTCCACTGAACACTGTAACTTCGTACTTGTCCAACATAATAGAGCTGCAACTAACAACTATTTTGATAGTATATTAGTCAATGACTATGTTAACGATTGGCCGACTAATCGGATTAAAAAGGGTACACTTAATCATTGGCTCTAATTTAGCCATCGGCTTTTTAATTCAGCTTAAGATATTTTTAGGCATGTGTTAACAATAAAGATGACTTGTTCATTCAGAAATATTTATCCATGCTGTAACTGTGCTGCTCATTGTGCTGTTACAAAAATAAACTCTCTATTAAACTTTTGTCCATTTTACAGCAAGAACAGGCAAAGTGCTAATAAAAACAAAGTATCAATTTGTATGTAAATAAAGGAGAGAAATAACCGCAATAAAAAACAAACAAAACACCAAAGCTATCAAACTTCCTCAAAAAGAAAAAAGCATTTTGTGTTTAGAAAGCTGCACACAGGTACAGTATATGGACAACGTTTATGTGAGAGACAAAAATTATAGTTAAATACATTTTTCAAGCAACTTTGTCTCTCTATTGTTATCCAACATGCAAACAAGCGCTGACTCGCCCATGTTTTTTGAGCGATGATGACTGAGCTATTGTCAACAAATTAATTTGTCCACGACAAATTCTATTGAGGATTTTGTCGACAATGCCATGCATTATAATAGATGCCATCTCATACAACAACGTACCACCATATGTCCCGGCAAGAAATCTGCATTCTAAGAACTCCGGCTTATTAGTGATTCCCAGAGCCCAAAAACAGTCTGTGAGCTATAGAGCGTTTTCTATTCAGGCTCCAGTACTATGGAATGCCCTCCCGGTAACAGTTAGAGATGCTACCTCAGTAGAAGCATTTAAGTCCCATCTTAAAACTCATTTGTATACTCTAGCCCAGTGGTTCTTAACCTGGGTTTGATCGAACCCTACGGGTTCGGTGAGTCAGCCTCAGGGGTTCGGCGGAGCCTCCGCCACGGTCATCTGCGGTCCCCTCCAAGGTTTCTCATTGTATCCCATTGCCGAGGATATCGTTGTGGCTTGTGCAGCCCTTTGAGACACTTGTGATTAAGGGCTATATAAATAAACTTGATTGATTGATTGATTGATTGATTGATTGATTGATTGATTGATTGATTCCTCTTCCACCAAGTGGGAGAGGAAGACGCAAACATTAGCAACACTAGTATAGCTATGTGTGCTAACATTATATTTGCATTTCATGGTTTCATAGCAACATCTTGCTAAGTTGGACAATTTGCTGAATAAAAACAAAATATTCATATGCACACCTCGCACGTCTGTAGCTGACTGATAGATAAAGGCTTTCATTTAAGATGTTTAGCAAAGCCTGCTTTTTCACCCGACCTGTTTTAAGTACACACAAGGCAGTCTCATCCAGCTCAGGGTGGATAAATTCGGCTTTATCATTCTTGACATCCCAAACTCGCAACTCGTTCCTTTTAAAACAGACCTTTTTTAATTTCCTCTTCGCTAAAATGTGAAGAAAACAAGCGAAGGAGATGATAGATTTGTATTCCGCATTACAAAACCCTGGGAAGTCAGACATGTCAGGACCATGTTATGATCCGTTGCACTGATCATGATTTGTTCTGTTAGTTTGACCACCTCAGGTCTGTTTTCAGCACACCTGGGTTTGTGTTTTACCTTACGTGGGTGCTGATTAGTTTCACCTGCCTCTGATTAGTTTTCGGGACGCTCACCTGCTCCTGGGCACTAATCAGAGAGATACTTATTCCTGTTTTTCGCCACACACTGTCTGGCTGTCTTATTTTCTTCCACGCAACAGTTATGTTTTTTCCTACGATTCCAGAGCTAAGCTTTGCTTTTTGTTTGCCTGTTTTCATGCTAAGCTTTCACGCTAGCTATTTCCTTTGCTTAGCTTCACGTGCGATCGGCACGCTAGTCTTTTTGTAGTGTTGCATGTTTTCATAGACAATAAAGCATTGTCAGATTAAGAACAAGCTAGTCAGATTACTTCTACTTCTAGACCTCCACCCCAGATCCCACATCACTCCTACCCACTTCTCCAAAGTGGGCTGGCTCAGGGTGAAGGACAGAGTACAACAACTTGCACTGAGCCTAGTCTATAAAATCCGCTACACCTCACTGATACCGAAGTACATGTCAAACTACTTCCTTAACGTAAATGACCGCCATAACCACAACACCACTAACCACGTTAAATCCATATTCCGAACTAACAAAGGTCTTAACTCATTCTCTTTCTATGCCACATCAATGTGGAATGCGCTCCCAACAGGTATAAAAGAAAGTGCATCTCTATCCTCCTTCAAAACCGCAATAAAAGTTCACCTCCAGGCAGCTACAACCCTGAACTAACACCCTCCCCGGATTGTTAATAATCAAATGTAAACAATCAAATGCAGATACTTTTTCTTATGCCTTCTGATCTCTCTCTCTCTCTCTCTCTCTCTCTCTCTCTCTCTCTCTCTCTCTCTCTCTCTCTCTCTCTCTCTCTCTCTCTCTCTCTCTCTCTTTCTCTCTCTCTGCCCACTACTTGCTGTCCATATCCTACCAAGTCAGACCTACACTGTTTCAATATCCATTTCTCTGTTCTCAATTGTTGATGACTGATGATAACAACCAAACCTAACCCACCCCGCCCCCCTCCACACCCCGGATTGTAAATAATGTAAATAATTCAATGTGATTATCTTGTGTGATGACTGTATTATGATGATAGTATATATGATAGTATATATCTGTATCATGAATCAATTTGGTGGACCCCGACTTAAATAAGTTGAAAAACTTATTTGGGTGTTACCATTTAGTGGTCAATTGTACGGAATATGTACTTCACTGTGCAACCTACTAATAAAAGTCTCAATCAATCAATTGTCTCACCTGCACCTTGCCTCCGGAGTTTCTTGCTGCACCTTGGGAGAATGTCCCTCGCAGAACCATGCAACCACGTCATTACAGATACCATACTTTATTAACCATATTTATTGGATTGTATGTTAAAAATAGGTCGATGGTGTGGAATTAATTGTTGATTCATCGCATCTTGAAGCAATTGAGGCACTGGAGTGCAGTGCTCGGCTGCAACCAGCAAAGAGAAGGCAACACAATAATGAGCTCTACGGTCTTTCCATACGGTATTAATCTTTTCTTTTTTTTTCCTCACAGGTTGACCAGAATTAACCTGCCTTTGAATAAAATTAATTGCTTTGGCTATAGTATATTTTATTTGCAAGGCCAGTGAAATGTTTACTCCTACATCAGCTGTTTGTTTTCTTACTCCCCTATTACACAAAATGCCCTGTTAACCAGTGATAAAAATGAATTTCGTTTCAGCAATATTAGAAAGATGTAATCAAGTCGCAATTTGCTTAAGTGCACAAAACGGTGTTTTTTTTTTTTTTGTTAGCACTGCATATTTGCAGAGGAAAGATTGCATTAACACACAGAGGGCCGCCATGCATCTTCCTATCAGACCTGCACGATCCTTGTCGCCGCTATCTCCTGTAATCTGCTTAATAATGTGTATGTCTGCTGAAATTGGAACATGCGCTATGGAATGACTAATGTCAGACTCATAATTTAGTCATGGGACTCAGTTGGAGGCTGCATCCCTGCATGAACAGCCACGCAGGCGCCCTTCGCCTCTAAAGGCTCCAATCTGATGCAACTACTCCATCAAATCTACACCTTAGATAAAACAATAAAAGAACGGATGTGGACATTTATAGGACGAGTATGCGCGAGCTTCCTCTTGTGTGAGGATGATCTCACTGACCCGCACGCCCAGGCAGAAAGTAGACAAAAGCGCTGGAGGTGACGACTTCGCCACTCACTTAGGGAACCTTGACTTATGAGGTGCGCTGCATTTAGCCAAGCTAATGCCAGCGAGGGCCCCGTGCCATTAACCCCAGGAAGAAGGGCCTCTGCTGTATGATGCATTCCGATTGGCAGAGAACAATATTTCACCATGACAGGCATTACCAATGAATAATTAAGTGGTTAATATAAGGATCTGAAGAGAGAGAGAGAGAGAGAGAAGGAGGGAACAGGAAGAAAAAGACAGAGACAGAGAGAGGAGAAAATGGTAATTCCACAATTCATTGCCCTTAAAACCTATCTAGCATTATTACCCAGCTTCTCTGTATAGGGAAAGGAGGGAGGGGGGGCTTTGGTTGAAACAAATAGGTTTTTGATGGCTCTGCAAGAGTAGGAACGGTTATTAGGTTTGAGGACTTCTTCCATGATGGAAGTGGTATCCTGCCGAGCGGGAGATCATGAAATTTTAAGTGGGGAATTTACTGCAGAGAAACTGCGGGACACGGCGAGGCCGTCTGGGCAAAAGCCTCAGGACACATGCGTCTCTGTGAGGCATTATGCCGGGCTAATGTCACCGCAAATAAATAGTTAACGAGCTGGGGATAGTTGTGCTTGTTAGAGCGGCAGACAAGTAAAATATCGTTTTTTGTTTTTGTTTTGTTTTTTTCCCTCCGGAAGAATTCTGTTTTTTGGAAAAGGGGAAGTGAGAAACATCTGTTGGGAAGAGTGCAGTAGTCTAAATCGGTGCCAATAACAACAAAGCAAAACACATGCTCGGCTTAAGGGAAGCACTCTGTCACGGCGCGGGTTCGAACCCGCTTTCCCTCGGCAGCAGGTTCTGCCAGCACCTCCGTTGGGAGCACGCCAGGACACGCATCACGCCCACACTTTGGCAAAGCTGCAGACTATCTCTCACCAGCGCACCTGGGACTAAGGAGAAAGGACGGCATAAAGACCAGCAGACCCGATGAGCCTTTGCCGGAACGTAGTTCACTCTTAGTAGTAAGCATCTCGTCTCTGGCTTCCCTCCCTTGTACTTGCTCGCTCTCTCTCTCTGTGCCCTTCCCTGTTCCCGTGTTTTGATGTCCTTTGTGTCTACCGCAGCTCATCCCCCGTCTTCCGTGATCGAGTTGTGTTTCTCGACCTTCCTCTGGATTCTGGACTGCTTTCCCCGATCCTCGACCCCTGCTTGGACACGGACATCCAGTGACGTGCGGTGAGGTTGATGGCTGGTGAGGCACTGACTTCATCACAGTCAGATTTACAAACATATGAACCCTAAAGAGTATCTTATTCACCATTTGATTGGCAGAAGTTAACGGGTTGTGTTTAAAAGCTCATACCAGCATTCTTCCCTGCTTGGCACTCAGCATCAAGGGTTGGAATTGGGGGGTTAAATCACCAAAAATTATTCCCGGGCGTGGCGCCGCCGCTGCCCACTGCTCCCCTCACCTCCCAGGGGGTGATCAAGGGATGGATCAAATGCAGAGGACAAATTTCACCACACCGAGTGTGTGTGTGACAATCATTGGTACTTTAACTTAACTTTAACTTTACACATACAAACTGTAGCACACAAAAAAGCACATTTAATTAAAAAAACCTTATTATCGTCTTACCTTTACTTATAAGTGCGGGAACAGTGGTGTTTGTGTTGGAGGAGTTGTGAATAAATGATATATGAAATCCGTGCTGCAGTCTGCAGGTGTACCTAATGTTGTGTCCCTGCAGTCGTTCACGCTCCTCCGGCGCGAGCATTGTTGTTTTTGCACTTTTTGGCTTCTTGTTAAGTGACTTTTTTTGGGTGGATTCGGTCTTGCACGTGGAGGGTTTGGGTGTGGGCTTTGGTTGGTGTGGCGCTCCCGTCGGGGGGTGCATTCTGCGGCGGGGGTGCATTAACCGGCACCAGGAGGCGGGATTACTGCGAGCCTCACACAGTGCATCTTCGCAGCAGTTTTATAATTGCTCAGCACAAGAAATACGTTACACACATACAGTTGTTGACAAAATACACTGTACATTATACACCTCAGCTAACTAAACTATGGAAATGTATAACATAATTCATATAGCAATACGGTCTCACTGCACAGCAGGCCAGCAGTTAGCCGAGTCCGCAATCCATGGTGAGGCACAACTGAGTGATGTGCCTCAACTGGCTGCTGATCACCGCACCGTCTCTTCTCAGTATTTGAACGACAAATGGGGAAATTCAGCGATTTTGAATAAAAAATATCGAAAACTGGTGAAGTTAAATGGAAAATAACGTTATAGTATCATCACTGAATACATATAACAATTTAATTAATTTGTTTTCTTTTTACATTTTTTTTCTTTCCATGACCGCATGTCACTGCGGACATCGTTGCTTCTCTCCAGCCCTCGACTGCTTGCCTGCCCACGGACTACCCTCTCGCCTCGCCCTCTTGGACTGACGAAGGACCCATCACTTGAAGTAGCATACACATCCTACACACTCTACAGCGTCTACTTTCCCACCGTCGTACATAACACACTCCACAGCTAAACAATTGTAGTCTCTGTCCCCGTGAGTTTTAAAAGTAACATGCGTTTAAAACCCGACGATAAGAAATGCTGCTGCAAAGGTGAAATACCAAAGAGCAGAGCAAGTATAGCGCTCCTGCCCCTGACCTCCTGCCTGTCCCTGAACCTCCGAGCTTGCCTTGCCCTCCCTGGACTTCCGCACCTCGCTCAACACGCACCTTCAACAACTCCTGGTAGCACTCCTCAGATAATCACTACAAATAGTCACACCCATAGGCGCCGAGCACTCACGCCGAGCACCCACAAGGGATTGATGGCAATTTTCAAACTTAATAATAATTTTTGAAAAATCTATCTTGTTGTTGTTACTTTTTTGGCGAGTTTGGTCCATTTTCATAATAAAAAAGTCACAAATTGTATAATCTATAATTAATAAAGCCTTAACAAGATGTCATTGTGTCCGAAAATGAACTATTGACACAACGTACTCAACAGCCATACATGTCACACTAAGGGTGGCAGTATGAACAACGCCAACACTGTCATAAACATGTGCCATATAGTGAAACCACACTAAACAACGACAAACACATTTTGGAAGAATGTTTGCACCGCAACACAACATAAACACTACAGAACAAATTCCCAGAATGCCCTGTAGCACCAACTCTTCCGGGATGCTACAATACAAACAAACGCCATTGGTGGATCTACACCTAACATCCACTGTAATGATACCAAGAACAATAGCATATCTAGTCGATGCTACTATGATTACATCGATATTTTTTAACATCACAAAATCTTCTTTCGTTTTTGTATTTTTTATATTATGTTTATAAACTCAGTAAATATGTCCCTGGACACATGAGGACTTTGAATATGACCAATGTATGATCCTGTAACTACTTGATATCGAATTGCTACCAACATTTGTGGAATCATCCAAAACGAATGTAAAGTATCAAACAACAGAAGAATAAGTGATTATTACATTTTTACAGAAGTGTAGATAGAACATGTTAAAAGAGAAAGTAAGCAGATATTAACAGTAAGTGAACAAGTAGATTAATAATTCATTTTCTACCACTTGTCCTAAATAATGTTGAAAAAATAATAGAATGATAAATGACACAATATGTTACTGCATATGTCAGCAGCTAAATTAGGAACCTTTGTTTGCTTACTTACTACTAAAAGACAAGTTGTCTTGTATGTTCACTATTTTATTTAAGGACAACATTGTAATAAGAAACATATGTTTAATGTACCCTAAGATTTTTTAGTTAAAATAATGCCAATAATTATATTTTTTGTGGTCCCCTTTATGTAGAAAAGTACCAGAAAAGTACCAAAATACTTTTGGTACCGTTACCGGTACCAACATATTGGTATCGGGACAACACTAATACACACACAACCGAGCACCCACTGGCAGAAATGTAGATCGGCGCCTATGGTCACACCATACATATTTTGGTTTGATTACACACGTCACACACTTGCATTAATAAATACGCTGAAAACTAACGACGACCCTGCCTCTGTGCTGTCTCCTTCCCCCACTGTACCGTAACAAAACGATGAAAAATGTTAGTATGCAAAAACCGAGACATCAGCGCAATTATGTTAAGTGGTCAATGGAAGCATGCATGATCAAATGGCCAAACAAAAAAAATAGCGCACTACAGCATCTGTGTTGTGTTTGTGCCAGGAAAATTCTAAACAAACAAACAAAAAACTGTTGGATAAGATTTCGGATTTAACGTGCTTGGTGTTTGTTTACATCAGGGGTGTCAAACTCATTTTAGATCGGGGGGCCACATGGAGAAAAATCTACTCCCAAGTGGGCCGGACTGATAAAATCACAGCACAATAACTTAAAAATAAAGACAACTTTAGATTGTTTTCTTTGTTTAAAAATAGAACCAGCACATTCTGAAAATGTACAAATCATAATGTTGTTGGGTTTTTTTTACACTTACATGTTGCAGTTAATAGTATTCTACCTTTATTTGTCGTTATTTATACTTTCTGAATAAGTTATGTGATAATGTTCATCAGTCAACTCATTGGTGTTCATTTTCAATCCATCAAGATAAAAAAAAATGAAATCAAAACCAAATTACAGGATGTTCTGATATACTAACATCATGTGTTTTTGTGTGTGTTTTTTTTTTACATATATAACATAATCTACATAGACTTAGACTTAGACTTCCTTTTATTGTCATTAAAATTTTAACTTTACAGTACAGATAAGAACAACATTTCATTGCATTAGCTCGTTGTAGTGCAGGATAAAAGAGCAATAAGGTGCAGATATAGATAAATAGATTACTAATATATTACACTTTTGCATATGCATCCACGTTTATGGATGTATGTTATATTGTCTTTATAGTCCAGCGAGTTAATCCTTTTTTTGGGGGGGAATTGAGGGGATTATTATGATGCGTTCAAGAGTCGTATGGCCTGAGGGAATAAGCTGTTACAGAACCCGGAGGTTCTGCTACGGAGGCTGCGGAACATCTTTCTAGAGTCCAGCAGTGATACATAGATCCAAAGAATTGCTATTGCGACATCTACTGGACACATTTACAACAGCAGTTTCTTTCATTCAAAAATTTTGGCTCATTTTTATACTTAGCAAACTCATCTCACGGGCCGGATGAAACCTGATGCGGCCCGCGGGCCTTATGTTTGACACCCCTGGTTTACATAGTGTTTTCCCCTAAAATTTGACACAAGATTTAAGTAAAAACAATACATGCACTTCATTTTTTCTGGTCCTGTCCAGCTTCTCAGGCAAATCATATTGTTGATGTAGATGCCCATATCGGCTGTACAAATTTACTTTACAAAAGAGAAGTATTATTTGGTGCAGCCGGGCCAGAGCAGGAGGGGATAGAAAGAGAAAAACAAGGAAGACAGAGGGGGGAAATTGCGGGGACAAGAGGGGGATAAGACAGAGAGATGACAACAACAACAGTGGGCTAGTGGTTAGAGTGTCCGCCCTGAGATCGGTAGGTCGTGAGTTCAAACCCCGGCCGAGTCATACCAAAGACTATAAAAATGGGACCCATTACCTCCCTGCTTGGCACTCAGCATCAAGGGTTGGAATTGGGTTAAATCACCAAAAATGATTCCCGGGCGTGGACACCGCTACTGCTCCCCTCACCTCCCAGGGACTGATCAATTGTGATGGGTCAAATCCAGAGAATAATTGGTACTTTGACTTTAACTTTAACAGCAAACACAACAATAACAACAACAACAATAGAACAACATCAGCAAATAGGATATGTACACATTTGATGGTAGAAGTGATAGAAAGGAAGCAGTTAGTGAAATACTGTAAATAATAATACAGAAATGACAATGAACATTATTACACTAAAAATGGAGCAATACAAATACATACATGCACTTCTTCCACAACGTGCAATTAAAACCCTTGTGTGGTGTTAGGGTCCGTGGGACCCGTTTTCATTTTTTATTAAAAGAAAAATGATACAATTAATGCATTTTTCAAACTGAGACTCACTGACTTTGGCTCATTTTCTGTGAAGAACATATATCAGAATACATATTTAATGACCACACACCATACACCCCCCTACACATTTCCATTACATGTAAGTTGTCCGGGTCCACTGGACCCGGGGCTAATAGAAGTGTGGAAATTGATGTTCTGTGTACCACACACACACACACACACACACACACACACACACACACACACACACACACACACACACACACACACACAGCAGGCCTAGACAGGAGGAGGACAGAGTGTAGGTCAAAGTGTAGGTACACAGAACATCAGAGGGTCAAATGTGCGAGAAAATGAGAGCAGACAGTGTTGACCAACAATGTTGCAACCTTGTGTGGGAACCGCAGGTGCAGAAACACAAAAGAAGAATCCCTGTGGGATGCAGAAACTGGCAGATACATTTTCCGTGCAACGTTCATATTGTTGTTGCTCAGCCAGCGTTTGTGGGTCTGATGGACCCGTTGCATTTTGTGGCTTTTAATGCCTCACAATCAAACATTTTTATGTTAAAATACTGAACAGATGTTTATTGGGATAAGGTAAACATCTGTTCAGTATTTTA
Source organism: Nerophis lumbriciformis (assembly GCF_033978685.3). Classification (NCBI taxonomy): domain Eukaryota; kingdom Metazoa; phylum Chordata; class Actinopteri; order Syngnathiformes; family Syngnathidae; genus Nerophis; species Nerophis lumbriciformis. Next base: position 13,378,212 of record NC_084555.2, on the reverse strand, counting down.
ACATAAAAGTGTTTGATCATGATTGTTGTTGCTCAGCCAGCGTTTGTGGGTCTGATGGACCCGTTGTATTTTGTGGCTTTTAATGCCTCACAATCAAACATTTTTATGTTAAAATACTGAACAGATGTTTATTGGGATAAGGTAAACATCTGTTCAGTATTTTAACATAAAAGTGTTTGATTGTGAGGCGTTTGTGGGTCTGATGGACCCGTTGCATTTTGTGGCTTTTAATGCCTCACAATCAAACGTTTTTATGTTAAAATACTGAACAGATGTTTATTGGGATAAGGTAATCAAACATTTTTATGTTAAAATACTGAACAGATGTTTATTGGGATAAGGTAAACATCTGTTCAGTATTTTAACATAAAAGTGTTTGATTGTGAGGCATTAAAAGCCACAAAATGCAACGGGTCCATCAGACCCACAAACGCTGGCTGAGTAACAACAATATGAACATTACACAAGGGTTAATACTCGCTGTGCAGCTTCATCAAGAGTGTTTTTCCAACCACAAACAAAGTTTAAGCGGTACGACCAAAACTTCTCACTCAACAGCGTCCTCTAAAAAGTGAGCCAAGGACTACTTTCACGCCACGCATTAGCATAATTCACAGTCCGCCCACGCCCTCCAAACACTGTCTTACATGTCTCCGAATGCCCGACAAAGAGCTTTTTTTTTTTTTTTCACGCTTCAAACTGCTGACCTTTGGCATCACATATATGTGCAGTGCCTGTTGCCTGTATGACAGCTTCTTATGCATATTCATGTCTACATATGGCCCGCCCCACTGTGGCCCGTCTCCTTGCTGTGGAACACACAGGGCCCTTCATCGCTGCATGTTCTCCATCAGGTCTGGTCCAACTTGTAGGATTCAGTTGTGTGTTTAGGGGACGGTGTTGTGTGTTATGTAGGGGAAAGTGAGCTAAAGGGGGTTTGGGAGTGTTTATGTGAGGGAGGAGACGACGGGAGTGGGAAGTGTGCGCGCAACCACTCGTGGGGGTGGTGCATTTTGCGCAAGTGGTTGTGTCTTTTAAGCGGCGTGTGGGAGTGTTTGCATGCGCTGTGGCACACGCTCACAGGCTTCTCTTGTTTGTGAGGTGAGAAGAGAGGAAAAGAGTGGGGTCCCTCAGCATGCCTCCACCTCCTCTTACTCCATCTGCCCATTTCGCTACGTTCTCCATAAATTAACAAGGCTCTACATCTGCTTTGGGGTTGCATTGTTGGTTGAGCGCCTTCTCTATGGTTCCTCTCTTTATGAAAAATTAAACACTTGCATCCTGCGTTGGATTATTCCCCAATTCCCGAAAGCCCCCCGTTGAAGCAAACATGACGGGGGGGGGGGGGGGGGGGTCTGGGGCTCCAATGCATCACCCAAACATCTTACAGGAGTTGGGGAACATCTCAAGTAAAGTTGGTGTGGGGGGGTAAAGGAAATAATTAACATCTGTTTAGGGTAATAGCAAGCACATGTGTGAAGGCTGGAATTACTTTTCAGCACTCGTGAATACCGACTCATAGGGACGGCGTGGCGCAGTGGAAGAATGGCCGTGCGCGACCCAAGGGTCCCTGGTTCAATCCCCACCTAGTACCAACCTCGTCATGTCCGTTGTGTCCTGAGCAAGACACTTCACCCTTGCTCCTGATGGGTGCTGGTTAGCGCCTTGCATGGCAGCTCCCTACATCAGTGTGTGAATGTGTGTGTGAATGGGTAAATGTGGAAGTAGTGTCAAAGCGCTTTGAGTACCTTGAAGGTAGAAAAGCGCTATACAAGTACAACCCATTTATCATTTATCATAGTACTTCAGGGACACTACATTAGGTACACCAGCACAATTCAATTTTGATTGACACTCTTACTTGTGATTCATGTTTTAAATTGTTGGTAATATATTCATATACAGCACAGGTGTCGAACTTAAAGCCAGCATACTTGCCAACCCTCCCGGATTTTCCGGGAGACTCCCGAAATTCAGCGCCTCTCCCGAAAACCTCCCGGGACAAATTTTGTCCGGAAAATCTCCCGAAATTCAGGTGGAGCTGGAGGCCACGCCCCCTCCAGCTCCATGCGGACCTGAGTGACGTGTCGACAGCCTGTTTTCACGTCCGCTTTCCCACAATATAAGCAGCGTGCCTACCCAATCACATTATAACTGTAGAATGATCGAGGGCGAGTTATTGGTTTCTTATGTGGGTTTATTGTTAGGCAATTTCATTAACGTCCTCCCAGCGCGGCAACAACACACAACAGCAGCAGTCACGTTTTCGTCTACCGTAAAGCAGTTTGTCTGCCGTAAACAGCAATGTTGTGACACTCTTAAACAGGACAATACTGCCATCTACTGTACATGCATATGTGACAATAACATCTATGGCTTTTAGAGAGTGCAGTGCACATCTTCCCACACAACAAGGAGACGAAGCAGAATGCATCATCAGAGAGGGTGTTCAGCATGGTTAGAAAAATAGTGACAGAGAATAGAACAAGGATGGACAATTCAACCCTTAACTCAACAATGAGTAGTTGAGTGTTATATGTGTGTATATGTGTAAATAAATGAACACTGAATTTAAGTATTGCTCTTATTTATATATATATATATATATATATATATATATATATATATATATATATATATATATATATATATATATATATATATATAATAAAATACATATATATATATATATATATATATATATATATATATATATATATATATATATATATATATATATATATATATATATATATATATAGCTAGAATTCACTGAAAGTCAAGTATTTCTTATATATACTTGGTGAATTCTAGCTGTAAATATACTCCTCCCCTCTTAACCACGCCCCCCCCCCCCCCCCCCCCCCCCCCCCCCCACACACCTCCCAAAATCGGAGGTCTCAAGGTTGGCAAGTATGGTCTCACACATCATCGCATGTGGCCCGCGAAAGCCTGGAGACAATGAATACTTCATAAATACTTCACCTTTCTGACAAAATTTATTGAATCTTGCCATTTTGACAGAAAGAAATGTTGCATGGAATGGCATATCTTTTAAACTTGGATATTATCTGATCATGCAACAAATACGATATTATTATATACAGGCGCGATCAAAAGTTTACATACACTTGTAAAGAACATAATGTCATGGCTGCCTTGAGTCTCCAATAATTTCTACAACTCTTATTTTTTTGTGATAGAGTGATTGGCGCACATACTTGTTGGTCACAAAAAACATTCATGAAGTTTGGTTCTTTTATGAATTTATTATGGGTCTACTGAAAATGTGACCAAATCTGCTGGGTCAAAAGTATACATACAGCAATGTTAATATTTGGTTACATGTCCCTACCAACCTAGTCACATCTATTGTGTCCTTGAGCAAGACACTTCACCCTTGCTCCTGATGGGTCATGGTTAGCACCTTGCATGGCAGCTCCCGCCATCAGTGTGTGAATATGTGTGTGGATGGGTGAATGTGGAGCACCTTGAAGGTAGAAAAGCGTTATACAAGTATTTACTATTTACCATTTATTCTTCAGTGCGCTCTATATTTCGTAAAATAAGGTAATTTTACTTTAAAAAAAATAAAAATACTTAAAAAAAATAAAAATATATAGATATATTTTAATATGCTGTCATTTGAAAATATGTTTCACTAGTGCGTATAGTTTAACAAATATATATTTTTTCTAATTAAATAATTTAATATATATTTTTAAAAATCTTAAAATACCTTTTTTTTGTCTAGCCACTTCATTTATGATACATACTGTATATTTACATTTCATGATGTATTGCCATTATTTTATATAATTATTATAAAATTATTATATATCAAAAGTTTCGACAACATTTGTTTATAATGTATATTTTCTGCTGGATCTACTCTCTATTTTATGCTGCCCTCTTTTTTTTGATGCAGCTGTTACATATACTGTAATATTGCACATGGTAATTGGGATTTGTTATATATTGTATGTATTATATAAAAGTATAGTATAATAAAATATATCAGTATATATTATATACTGCATATATAATATGTAAATATTACATATATGTTATATTTTATATTGCTACTATGGTACAGTTTTCGTCTAATTTATACCTTTTGTTTTCGCCCTCTTTTTGTGCCCTTGTGTGCATTATCTTTTCCATCCTTATCCTTTCCATCCTTTGTAACTGAGCTGCTCTGTGGAACAATTTCCCTTGTGGATCAATAAAGTTTGTCTAAGTCTATTTGAAACTTGGCACCGTTATCTTAACCTCTAAAGGCCTTAGTGGCCACATGCGTGGACAGCACCTTTTAGCTCTTATTTCCAAAAATTGTGTACTCTATTGAATTGGGGTCTTATGCCGACATATGGACACTTATACTGCCATCTGGTGGTGTCAGAAGAGTATAACATTCAATGGAATTTGGGGGTGGGGGGGAAGTGTAAAAATAAAAATGAGCATGTCACTACACATGAAGTACACGTGTGTGTACTTATGGACTAAGTACATCATATAAAGCGATGATTTTTAGTTTTTATTCTAATTAGGGTCCAATAAGCCCAAATAGCAAAGAGAAATAAAAAAAATCATGTAAACAAACAGTTCGGGCCTTAAGAGATTAATAATAAATATTTAAACTGTACAGGTGTTTTCCCCTTATTGAGCTGCTCATCCGCCTACCTGCTCAGTGGCCTTGTGGTTAGAGCAGTGGTTCTCAACCTGGGTTCGATCGAACCCTAGGGGTCCGCTCAAGGGTTCGGCGGAGGTCAAAACACACCCGACTCATCTTGTAAATACAAACTTCTCCCTATCGCGTATTACGGATACGGCAACAGCTGACTGATTTGCAGGTGTGTAATTTGTTGTGAGTTTATGCACTTTGTTGGTTTTGTTCTTTGAACAAGGCGATGTTCATGCACAGTTCATTTTGTGCACCAGTAAAAAAAACATGGTAACACTTTAGTATGGGGAACATATTCACCATTGATTAATTGCTTATTAACATGCAAATTTGTAACATATTTGTTACGGCTCAGGCTCCTGCCAACGCCGCTCATCCGTCTGTGCGCACCTCGGGACACGCCCACGGGTGCGCACATCCAGGGACACGCCGCGCGCGTCTCCGCCCTGCTGCAGCCACCAGCTGCAATCACTCGCTGGCAATCTGCACACCTGCGACTGATCTCGGCTAGCGTCCGAGCTAGCAACAGCCCCTCGGCTAGCGTCCGAGCTAGCAACAGCCCCTCGGCTAGCGTCCGAGCTAGCACCAGCCCCTCGGCTAGCGTCCGAGCTAGCACCAGCCCCTCGGCTAGCGTCCGAGCTAGCACCAGCCCCTCGACTAGCGTCCGAGCTAGCACCTGTCCCTCGGCTAGCGTCCGAGCTAGCACCTGTCCCTCGGCTAGCGTCCGAGCTAGCACCTGTCCCTCGGCTAGCGTCCGAGCTAGCACCTGTCCCTCGGCTAGCGTCCGAGCTAGCACCTGTCCCTCGGCTAGCGTCCGAGCTAGCACCTGTCCCTCGGCTAGCGTCCGAGCTAGCACCTGTCCCTCGGCTAGCGTCCGAGCTAGCACCTGTCCCTCGGCTAGCGTCCGAGCTAGCACCTGTCCCTCGGCTAGCGTCCGAGCTAGCACCTGTCCCTCGGCTAGCGTCCGAGCTAGCACCTGCCCCTCGGCTAGCGTCCGAGCTAGCACCTGCCCCTCGGCTAGCGTCCGAGCTAGCACCTGCCCCTCGGCTAGCGTCCGAGCTAGCACCTGCCCCTCGGCTAGCGTCCGAGCTAGCACCAGCCCCTCGGCTAGCGTCCGAGCTAGCACCAGCCCCTCGGCTAGCCTCCGAGCTAGCAACAGCCCCTCGGCTAGCGTCCGAGCTAGCAACAGCCCCTCGGCTAGCGTCCGAGCTAGCAACAGCCCCTCGGCTAGCGTCCGAGCTAGCAACAGCCCCTCGGCTAGCGTCCGAGCTAGCAACAGCCCCTCGGCTAGCGTCCGAGCTAGCAACAGCCCCTCGGCTAGCGTCCGAGCTAGCACCAGCCCCTCGGCTAGCGTCCGAGCTAGCACCAGCCCCTCGGCTAGCGTCCGAGCTAGCACCAGCCCCTCGGCTAGCGTCCGAGCTAGCACCAGCCCCTCGGCTAGCGTCCGAGCTAGCACCAACCCCTCGGCTAGTCTCCGAGCTAGCACCAGTCCCCAGGCTGGCCCCCACGTCTCCACCAGCTCCCAGGCTGGCCCCCACGTCTCCACCAGCTCCCAGGCTGGCCTCGACCTCAGCACCTTGGCCTGCTCCGCCGACTCCAGCACCTCGGCCTGCTCCGCCGACTCCAGCACCCCGGCCTGCTCCGCCGACTCCAGCACCTCGGCCTGCTCCGCCGACTCCAGCACCTCGGCCTGCTCCGCCGACTCCAGCACCTCGGCCAGCTCCTCAGCTGCCCTCCTCGTCTCCGGCTTTGACGTCTGCCGCTTCCACGGCGCCGATGACGTCTGCCGCTTCCACGCCGCCGATGACGTCTGCCGCTTCCACGCCGCCGATGACGTCTGCCGCTTCCACGCCGCCGATGACGTCTGCTGCTTCCACGCCGCCGATGACGTCTGCCGCTTCCACGCCGCCGATGACGTCTTCCTCCACGCCTGCCTCGCCGATGACGTCTTCCTCCACGCCTGCCTCGCCGATGACGTCTTCCTCCACACCGCCGCCGATGTCATATCCTCGTTTCCGGCGAGACGCACCATGGCGCCAATCACGTCCGCCTTCCCGACGGCCAAGATGGTGGCCGTCCCTTGGTCGCCCGCCTCGCCGGCTTCAGCGGCGTTCTTCTCGCCGCCGCCATCAGACTCGTCCTCGGTGGATTCGGGGACACTGGGGCCGGCGACCCACCACCAGTTCTCCCCTCCACCCTCCCTTGTTTCGTGAGTATGTTGGACATCTGGAATCTGTCCATAGGGGGGGGATACTGTTACGGCTCAGGCTCCTGCCAACGCCGCTCATCCGTCTGTGCGCACCTCGGGACACGCCCACGGGTGCGCACATCCAGGGACGCGCCGCGCACGTCTCCGCCCTGCTGCAGCCACCAGCTGCAATCACTCGCTGGCAATCTGCACACCTGCGACTGATCAGAGCGAGATCAATAAAGGACCAGTGGACCCAAGGATCGTGGCGAGAACTTAGTTTTTCTCATGGTGTACCGTAAGCCTTATGCGCTCTTACTGTGTTGGTTTTCCCTCCGTGATTCTGACGTCTGTTGTTTTTCCGCAGTGCCTTCCCGAGTCTTCCCTCCTCGAGATCTCCCGTTGTTTCCCCGGTGTTTTGGACTGCCTTCTTCGTTTCCCGACTCCTCACTCGCCCCTGGACTCTGACGTCTCTCTCTGCCCCACGGACCCCTCGCTGAACTTGGACCCCTTTTGCCTTGTCCTCTTTGGACTTGTCTGCCTTTTCTCATCAACACTTGGTAACACACTTCAGATATCTACACACATAGTCTTACACTACACACACACTCTTGTATTTTAGTCACACACTCTATTTCTATAGTTTAGTTGTAAATGTTTATTATTATATATATTTATTATATATAATAAATTATTGTATATACTGCCCCCTGGTGTCTGAGCCGTCACCTCTCTCAGTAAACACAACAATATTGGCTCTTAACTAGTCATTATTAAGTACTTATTAATGCCTTATTCGGCATGGCCTTATTATAACCCTAACCCTCTAACCCTGACTCTAACCCTCTAACCCTATCCCTAACCAAATAACTCTAAATTAAGTCCTTGTTACTTAGAATATGTTCCCCATACTAAAGTGTTACCAAAAACATATAACTTTGTCTTGAATTTGAAAAAAAAAACATTTAATTTTTCACTAAAGAAGGGTTCGGTGAATGCGCATATGAAACTAATGGGGTTCGGTACCTCCAACAAGGTTAAGAACCACTGGGTTAGAGTGTCTGCCCTGAGATTGGTAGGTCGTGAGTTCAAACCCATACCAAAGACTATAACAATGGGACCCATTACCTCCCTGCTTGACACTCAGCATCAATGGAATTGGGGGTTAAATCACCAAAAATGATTCCCGGGCGTGGCCACTGCTGCTGCTCACTGCTCCCCTCACCTCCCAGGGGGTGAGGGTGATGGGTCAAATGCAGAGAATAATTTCGCCACACCTAGTGTGTGTGTGACAATCATGGGTACTTTAACTTTAATAAAGGGCAACTGATAATGAAAAGACATCACACAGTGAAGTCAGATATAAAAAAAATATATAAATATTTAAAACTGCACATATGCTGTGACCACCAATGTGTGCTGATCAACTCAATGGACAGTGAGCGTTGGAATAGCAGTATAACTTTGACCATTATTACACTTGAGTTGTCAATTCTATTACTCTAGTGTGCTGCAAGGCTCCCAAATGTGCACTTGCTCCCTTGCCTAAATGGATGCGCTGACATGAGGACTGGCCTGAATGAAATATGCTTTCCAGTAAGTCGGGGGCATCTGTATGCAAAGGGGCTGTGTGTGTGTGTGTGTGTGTGTGTGTGTGTGTGTGCGGCAGATGAATAGACATTTTATGGGCCACTGAAGATAATTGGGACAAAAGGGACTGCAAGATGCCCCCTTAGAGCAGTCTGACTTGAGTGGAATAATGAGTGTAATCAGAGGTTGTGGCCGCGGTGTCGCCCAATATACAGAGCACCCAGGCCACTGGGGAGCACCTGTGTTTGTCTTTGACATTAACATACGCTGTTTCGGGGGCAGTCATATTTGGCCACGGTTTGGTAAGTGAGGAGCCCCTCGCAAAGAAGAACAGGTGTTGCAGGCCGACGAGGCCATCAATCTCTCACTGGCCCCCCCGTCTCTGTTGGATTCAGGGTTAATTATCGTCAAATAAGCCATTAAGGAGAAGGTTGGAAGTATGGAGGATGAGGGGATACTAACCTTGGTAAAGGGGGTGTGTGTGTTGGCTTTGACGGTTGCTAGGCTACAAAGTCTGATTCTAAAATATATTTGAATACAAGCTGGCAGGGGTGGGGGGGTAAGACAGCGACAACGTAATGAACCATCGTAGCAAACAAGGCAGATGATGTTTACAATTAGAGATGTCCGATAATATCGGCCTGCCGATATTATCGGCCGATAAATGCGTTAAAATGTAATATCGGAAATAATCGGTATCGTTTTTTAAATGTTTTAATTTAATTTAATTTTTTTATTAAATCAACATAAAAAAACACAACATACACTTACAATTAGTGCACCAACCCAAAAAACATCCCTCCCCCATTTACACTCATTCACACTCATTCACACAAAAGGGTTGTTTCTTTCTGTTATTAATATTCTGGTTCCTACATTATATATCAATATAGATCAATACAGTCTGCAAGGGATACAGTCCGTAAGCACACATGATTGTGCGTGCTGCTGGTCCACTAATAGTACTAACCTTTAACAGTTAATTTTACTCATTTTCATTAATTACTAGTTTCTATGTAACTGTTTTTATATTGTTTACTTTGTTTTTTTATTCAAAAAAATGTTTTTAATTTATTTATCTTATTTTATTTTATTTTTTTAAACAGTACCTTATCTTCACCATGCCTGGTTGTCCAAATTAGGCATAATAATGTGTTAATTCCACGACTGCATATATCGGTTGATATCGGTATCGGTAATTAAAGAGTTGGACAATATCGGAATATCGGATATCGGCAAAAAGCCATTATCGGACATCCCTATTTACAATGCATCACATAAGTCACCTCATTCATTCACCGTACACCATCAGCCACTTCATTAGGTACCACTCCAATGCAAAATTTATTTATTTTTGCCGACAAAAATATTAATGCTTGGTTTAATAGCGTATTAATTAGAATATAAGACAAGACAAACCCTTGTCTTTCAAGGCACGTTTTAAAAAACAAATACTTTTCAAGGAGGTTCACGGCTGAAGCTACCCGGGTCACTGGTGCGTCTGTGTGTGTTTGTGTGTGAGTGACAGGAAGAAAAGCTCTGACTCTTTGGTTGGTTGTTACGCATGAATGCATTAATCTTGTGCCAGTTCTCACCGTATACTTAATATGAACGACAAATGGAAGTATTTTGTAAATACAGTGGAATACCAACACGGTCAAACAAATCGCATTTTAAACATAATTTACAGGAAAAAGATAAACTGACAAACATAGCAGTTAAATAGATGAGGAGAAGGTGTGTCCAAACTTTTGGCCTGTACTGTATATATAATATACATGTATATATACATATATATATATATATATATATATATATATATATATATATATATATATATATATATATATATATATATATATATATATATATATATATATATATATATATATATACATACATATATATATATATATATATATATATATATATATATATATATATATATATATATATATATATATATATATATATATATATATATATCCTCATTCAATGTGTTTTCTTTATTTTCATGACTATTTACATTGTATGTTGTCACTGAAGGCATGAAAACTGAATGAACATGTGGAGTTATGTACTTAACAAAAAAAGGTGAAATAACTGAAAACATGTTTTATATTCTAGTTTCTTCAAAATAGCCACCCTTTGCTCTGATTACGACTTTGCACACTCTTGGCATTCTCTCGATGAGCTTCAAGCACACCTGTGAAGTGAAAACCATTTCAGGTAACTGACTACTGTAGAAAAGGCATTGAATGAGAAGGTGTGTCCAAACTTTTGGCCTGTACTGTGTGTGTGTGTGTGTGTGTGTGTGCATATACAGGTAAAAGCCAGTAAATTAGAATATTTTGAAAAACTTGATTTATTTCAGTAATTGCATTCAAAAGGTGTAACTTGTACATTATATGTATTCATTGCACACAGACTGATGCATTCAAATGTTTATTTCATTTAATTTTGATGATTTGAAGTGGCAACAAATGAAATCCAAAATTCCGTGTGTCACAAAATTAGAATATTACTTAAGGCTAATACAAAAAAGGGAATTTTAGAAATGTTGGCCAACTGAAAAGTATGACAATGAAAAATATGAGCATGTACAATACTCAATACTTGGTTGGAGCTCCCTTTGCCTCAATTACTGCGTTAATGCGGCGTGGCATGGAGTCGATGAGTTTCTGGCACTGCTCAGGTGTTATGAGAGCCCAGGTTGCTCTGATAGTGGCCTTCAACTCTTCTGCGTTTTTGGGTCTGGCATTCTGCATCTTCCTTTTCACAATACCCCACAGATTTTCTATGGGGCTAAGGTCAGGGGAGTTGGCGGGCAAATTTAGAACAGAAATACCATGGTCCGCAAACCAGGCACGGGTAGATTTTGCGCTGTGTGCAGGGGCCAAGTCCTGTTGGAACTTGAAATCTCCATCTCCATAGAGCAGGTCAGCAGCAGGAAGCATGAAGTGCTCTAAAACTTGCTGGTAGACGGCTGCGTTGACCCTGGATCTCAGGAAACAGAGTGGACCGACACCAGCAGATGACATGGCACCCCATTTCTGTTCTAAATTGGCCCGCCAACTCCCCTGACCTTAGCCCCATAGAAAATCTGTGGGGTATTGTGAAAAGGAAGATGCAGAATGCCAGACCCAAAAACGCAGAAGAGTTGAAGGCCACTATCAGAGCAACCTGGGCTCTCATAACACCTGAGCAGTGCCAGAAACTCATCGACTCCATGCCACGCCGCATTAACGCAGTAATTGAGGCAAAAGGAGCTCCAACCAAGTATTGAGTATTGTACATGCTCATATTTTTCATTTTCATACTTTTCAGTTGGCCAACATTTCTAAAAATCCCTTTTTTGTATTAGCCTTAAGTAATATTCTAATTTTGTGACACACGGAATTTTGGATTTTCATTTGTTGCCACTTCAAATCATCAAAATTAAATGAAATAAACATTTGAATGCATCAGTCTGTGTGCAATGAATAAATATAATGTACAAGTTACACCTTTTGAATGCAATTACTGAAATAAATCAAGTTTTTCAAAATATTCTAATTTACTGGCTTTTACCTGTATATATATATATATACATATACTACCAATTAATGGTGGAGGAAGGGTATACATTACAACATCACATTAGAATGAAGATGGTTAAAAACACATTCTAAAGTTCAGATGGTAGCTTTCAACTTGTTTTGGTTTTTATGCTCATTGAGTTCCAAATTGTTCAAGTAGCTTGAAAAAATGTACATATAAAAAAAAAAAAACATGCTACAAGAGTTCGAATTACACAACGTGCCAACTTCACTGGTTTTGGCTTTTGTAATTACTAATTGTAGTGATTTCCCCAGGTTGCTTTCCAGCAATTGACTTTTAGTCTCTTTCAGTCTCGCTCTGGCTCTCACGCCAGCTCCCCTCCAGCTCCAACAACCTCTCTCCTCCCGGCTGCTGCTTATACAGGGCGACAGGTGATTAGATAACAAGGCCCACCTGGGCTATCTATGCACCTGTCGCTGACTTCGAGGCCGGTCCTGGCACACACCGTACCGCTGCAGGCCCGCAGGCCACTCCCCCCTCCACATTAATACTCGTACACAAATACTGCTGTAGATGTGTCCCGATACTTTTGTGCATACAGTGTACAAAAACCTAAAAATAAAAACCTTACACAATCAGTGTGAGAGGAAAAGAAACTCACACACACATCCATTCTATTAATCTGTACGCAAACTGCATTGGCGCGCTCCATCCAAACAGGTTAGGTAATGCATACTCTGTATGTTCTCACCAATAGAGTGCATGTATAAAATAGTTTGTCACAGGTTATCAGGAGGGAACACTTGCTCAGGTAAAAAGTAATAGGTGGCGACATCAAAAGGTGAGATTGGATGTTAGAATTACATAGATTCATACCTTTATAAAACACCCTCATAAAGTACTCCTTTTATTGCGGCGCACCTTTACTCTTAATGGCATCCATCTCATTGTGGATTAGTTCATAACGTATAAATGGAAAATGCCATTCCGCTTTCTTTCCGTGCTCTTAACATATTAATTGGCATTACAGTAAATGTCGGAGCGTACAGTAAATTGTATCCGGGGAAGTCAGTGACACTTGCCCTATTGAAAATTTTACAGTGTGCTTATACCTTCATTTATCCACTCAGCGTGCCCATGAATATTTAAGGCTGACAATTAAACCCTTGACTGACCTAAAAGGATGGAGCCGGACCACCGCTGTCAATGCGATGCTGTGTATATGTGGCCGAGCAAATAAAAAAACAATTAAAAAAAAACAATGCAAGGCTATAAACCCCCCCAATGCTCACATCCCACATGCTGTACACTTATTTGCTCATAGGCATACAAAACAAGCATTGTCTCTCTGTCACTGTGACATGACAGTCACATCACATATGTGTCATGTTTTTGCTGTCATGGTTTCCTTCTGTGCGATTTTAGGGAGGGGGGTTGGGCTTGTTGGTACAAGCTGATGCGCTTCAGTATCCTGTTTCAACTATGGGTTGTGTTTTGGGTTGCCCACACAACACAGCAGGGGTCTGCAACAGGTATCTCGTGAGCCATCAGTACAACTTGCCACCTAATTTTAAGCTCACAAAAGGTCAAACAATATTTACTCCAACTCTTAGTATTTCAGAACTGTTCGAGTCAGCCATTAGCCTCTATTTAATGACAAAATATACCACGACATAAACACAATGAGTGCACTGTTAGACGAACATACACTATATTGCCAAACGTATTTGGCCACCCATCCAAATGATCAGAATCAGGTGTCCAAATGACTTGGCCCGGATGCATAAAATCAAGCACTTACGCATGGAGACTGTTTCTACAAACATTTGTGAAAAAATGGGCCGCTTTCAGTGATTTCCAGCATGGAACTGTCATAGGATGCCACCTGTGCAACAAATCCAGTCGTGAAATGTCCTCGCTCCTAAATATTCCAAAGTCAACTGTCGGCTTCATTATGAGAAAAATGGAAGAGTTTGGGAACAACAGCAACTCAGCAACAAAGTGGTAGGCCATGTAGACTGACAGAGAGGGGTCAGCGGATGCTGAAGCGCATAGTGCAAAGCCGACTTTCTGCACGGTCAGTTGCTGCAGAGCTCCAAACTTCATGTGACCTTCCAATTAGCCCACGTACAGTACGCAGAGAGCTTAATGGAATGGGTTTCCATGGCCGAGCAGCTTATTCTAAGCCATACATCACCAAGTCCAATGCAAAGCGTGGTATGCAGTGGTGTAAAGCACGTCACCACTGAACTGGACGCCTTCTCTGGAGTGATGAATCACGCTTTTCCATCTGGCAATCTGGTGGACGAGTCTGGGTTTGGAGTTTGCCAGGAGAACGGTACATTTGGGACTGCATTGTGGCGAGTGTGAAATTTGGTGGAGGAGGAATTATGGTGTGGGGTTGTTTTTCAGGAGTTGGCCTCGGCCCCTTAGTTCCAGTGTAAGGAACTTTGACTGCTCCTGGATACCAAAACATTTTGGACAACTCCATGCTCCCAATCTTGTGGGAACAGTTTGGAGCGGGCCCCTTCCTCTTCCAACATGACTGTGCACCAGTGCACAAAGCAAGGTCCATAAAGACATGGATGACAGAGTCTGGTGTGGATGAACTTGACTGGCCTGCACAGAGTCCTGACCTGAACCCGATAGCACACCTTTGGGATGAATTAGAACGGAGACTAAGAGCCAGGACTTCTCGACCAACATCAGTGTGTGACCTCACCAATGCACTTTTGGAGGAATGGTCAGAAATTCCTATAAACACACTCCGCAACCTTGTGGACAGCCTTCCCAGAAGAGTTGAAGCTGTTTTAGCTGCAAAAGGTGGACCGACATCATATTGAATCCTTTGGGTTAGGAATGGGATGGCACTTCAAGTTCATATGTGAGTCAAGGCAGTTATAGTGTATCTCTCTTCTCCTCTATTTTTGTCAAAGTAACTCTTATTTTGATAAAAGTTGGAGACCCCTGATCAAGGCTGCCGTATAGGGGAAAAACGCCTCTCCAATGCTGAAAACATTGGCACTTATTTCACAGTTTTGGACATAAAAAACGATGTCTTCAGATAAAACCCCCCAAAATAGACAAAGTAGGGAAAGTATTCTTGTTTTCTAGATTTCAGCGCATTTTGAAACAATGATTGCTAGTATTCTATTTTGCGTCCTCTTCTACTGACGTTTCATTCAATGCTGAAAGTGCATATAACGTTTAAATAAAAGAATACAAACTATTTAAAATGTCACAATAAGCTTAGGTAAATACAGCCACTGAAGATTAGAAAACACAGGTTATGGTGTTTATATATTGTCATATTTATATGTATTTTTGCTCATCGTGTTATCAATAAGGTTTGAAGTAATCAAAGAACAGGGCGACAAAAAATGCCAGTAGGTGATCATAATAATATTTTAACATGCCTTTATCCACACTGTCTATTCGGGGAACTACATGGGCTCCAGTTCTGTAGATGACGACACACCAAGAGGGGGTGGCATATTGAGTTTGGAGATGAAAAGTACAGTTAACTATCTATTGATAACTCAAATTATATTGTGGGAAATGACTGCCTGATTCATTTTTAGTAGCACAAAAAATGTATTATATAAAGTACCAATGATTGTCACACACACACACACTAGGTGTGGTGAAATGTGTCCTCTGCATTTGACCCATCCCCTTGTTCACCCCCTGGGAGGTGAGGGGAGCAGTGGGCAGCAGCGGTGCCGCGCCCAGGAATAATTTTTGGTGATTTAACCACCAATTCCAACCCTTGATGCTGAGTGCCAAGCAGGGAGGTAATGGGTCCCATTTTTAGAGTCTTTGGTATGACTCGGCCGGGGTTTGAACTCACAACCTACCGATCTCAGGGCGGTCACTCTAACCACTAAGCCACTGAGTAAAAAACACTTAAAGGGGAACATTATCACAATTTCAGAAGGGTTAAAACCATTAAAAATCAGTTCCCAGTGGCTTATTTTATTTTTCGAAGTTTTTTTCAAAATGTTACCCATCACGCAATATCCCTAAAAAAAGCTTCAAAGTGCCTGATTTTAACCATCGTTATATACACCCCTCCATTTTCCTGTGACGTCACACAGTGATGCCAACACAAACAAACATGGCGGGTAGAACAGCAAGGTATAGCGACATTAGCTCGGATTCAGACTCGGATTTCAGCGGCTTAAGCGATTCAACAGATTACGAATGTATTGAAACGGATGGTTGTAGTGTGGAGGCAGGTAGCGAAAACGAAATTGAAGAAGAAACTGAAGCTATTGAGCCATATAGGTTTGAACCGTATGCAAGCGAAACCGACGAAAACGACACGATAGCCAGCGTCACGGGAGAAAGCGAGGACGAATTCGGCGATCGCCTTCTAACCAACGATTGGTATGTGTTTGTTTGGCATTAAAGGAAACTAACAACTATGAACTAGGTTTACAGCATATGAAATACATTTGGCAACAACATGCACTTTGAGAGTGCAGGCAGCCCATTTTTTTCCACGATTTTAGCACTCAGGTTAACCATACCTAAATAGACACACAATAATGCATTACACAAGACTACCCGAGTGTACTCGAATGATTGAAAAAAATAAATGTTTTTAAGCTAAATAATTGGTAAACACAGTATATGTATAATAATTTACGTAAAACCGCGAGTAATGAATAAAGTTTTCATCAATTAATATATTCTGTAGACATACCCTCATCCGCTCTCTTTTCCTGAAAGCTGATCTGTCCAGTTTTGGAGTTGATGTCAGCAGGCCAGGGAAGCTAGGGTCGATATTCTTCTCTTGATCATCTTCGGTGGCATAAGGGACGGTTGCCATCTCTGTCGTAGCATCGCTTTCGTCGGTAAAGTGTGAGGAACAAACGACTGACCATTTCGTCGGCTTTCCCCACACCCTCGTATTTTGAACAAATTTCGTCCAATTTCTTGCCACTTTCGCATCTTTGGGCCACTGGTGCAACTTGAATCCGTCCCTGTTCGTGTTGTTACACCCTGCGACAACACACCGACAAAAGTGAGAAAATGGCGGATTGCTTCCCGATGTTGTGACGTCATCGCTCCGAGAGCGAATAATAGAAAGGAGTTTAATTCGCCAAAATTCACCCATTTAGAGTTCGGAAATCGGTTAAAAAAATATATGGTCTTTTTTCTGCAACATCAAGGTATATATTGACGCTTACATAGGTCTGGTGATAATGTTCCCCTTTAATGATAACTTGTTAGTAAAATTCTAGTCATCTAGACCTTTGGCTCCTTTGGCTTATAATTTTTTTCAAGCGCCAATAATTCCCGGTGGCACCTCTGATATACAATATGAGCATTGTTTTTTCATCATCGTAAAGTACTGTCAAATGTTTTCAGCCTTGATGGAGATCTCTGCTCTCTCCTGAGTGCCATTATAGTCAAACAGCAATAAGCAGATTGTATGCAACAGCATCATGCAAAATTAAAGGTGGAGACGGAACTATTGATGCTATAAAAACAACACACACACACAAAATGTACAAATCAACAAAGTAGCATGCACTGATCACCTGACTTTGTGGTTCCCTTTAGTCCTGTTAAGTGCCATAGCTTCTTTTACTAGTTGTATTGGTATTCCTTTTACAGCCCTCAGCAGTGTTGTTCCCAACTGGTGACTTTAGTTATTTTGCAAGTCTCACCGCCTTGTACTTATAGGATTTAAATACACAAAAACTTCGGGATTTTCAACTTCCAGGTGAAATTTGCACAAATGCAATGAAATAAACAATGCAGAGTGTATAGGGCATACTTGCCAACCCTCCCGGATTTTCCGGAAGACTCCCGAAATTCAGCGCCTCTCCCGAAAACCTCCCGGGACAAATTTTCTCCCGAAAATCTCCCGAAATTCAGGCGTAGCTGGAGGCCACGCCCCCTCCAGCTCCATGCGGACCTGAGTGACGTGTTGACAGCCTGTTCACACGTCCACTTTCCCACAATATAAACAGCTAATGATCGAGGGCGAGTTCTTGGTTTCTTATGTGGGTTTATTGTTAGGAAGTTTCATTAACGTCCTCCCAGCGCGGCAACAACACACAACAACAGCAGTCAAGTTTTTGTCTACCGTAAAGCAGTTTGTCTGCCGTAAACAGCAATGTTGTGACACTTTTAAACAGGACAATACTGCCATCTACTGTACATGCATATGTGACCCACCCATAATGTGTCACATTTTTGTGTTGATTTATTTATTTTATTTTGTGGTTTGAATTCATTTTTGGAGCTGTCATTACACATTTATCAGTATTCACATTGGTCAGTAGGGGGCAGTAGGGCGTTTCTTCCCAATTGAATGCTATCACCTGCAGACCGGATGTGTCTTGTCATTCTGATGAGCGCGACCAGTCTGTGAACAATTGAAACGTCCTGTGTGCTTTTTCCTCCTGTATAACAGGTTAGTTTTGGTGAATCAACTGACTGAATAATATCCATGTGATATTTATAAGTTTAAGTACACATTCTGATGGTGGAGCCTAACTCTAAAGTGTTTGTGAGTTGTAGTTTGTATTTGTAAATGAATCCAGTGCACAGCTGCAGTAATCAATACAAAAAGGCAACGTGAGTGTGCAATGTTTATATAGGAACTTCTGATCCTAATTCAGACTCCCAAATTAGAGCTCCCGTTTTCTTATTGATTTTATAATGTATGTATAATGTGTGTGTTCTGAAATAGTGACAGAGAATAGAACAAGGATGGACAGTTCAACCCTTAACTCAACAATGAGTAGATGAGTGTTATGTGTGTGTATATGAGTAAATAAATGAACACTGAAATTCAAGTATTTATTTTATTTATTTATATATATATATATATATATATATATATATATATATATATATATATATATATGTATATATGTATATATATATATATATATATATATATATATATATATATATATATATATATATATATATATACATATATATATATATATATATATATGTATATATATATATATATATATATATATATATATATATATATATATATATATATATATATATCTTAACCACGCCCCCAACCACGCCCCCCGCCCCACCCCCGACCACGCCCCCCACCCCTACCTCCCGAAATCGGAGGTCTCAAGGTTGGCAAGTATGGTATAGGGTCACATTTGTGCAGAGTGTATAGGGTGTACATTTTGCACAGAGTGTATAGAGTGTACATTGTACAGAGAGTATAGAGTGTACACTGTTCTTTTCCACACCTTTCTTTGCACTTCTATATTTTTTATATTTTTATATATTTACACATTGTTTTCTTGCATGCACACATCGCACTGTATGGAATGGCCTCAATCTCGTTACCCTGCGTAATGACAATAAAGCTGATTCTGATTCTGATTCTGATTCAATTCATAACAAGTATTTGTTTGTGTTTTTTTTTTAAATGTTCACAGAAATACATGCATTGTGCTTTTCTGAGACTCTTCCAGTCTCTGTATCTCTGTTGCAGCTGGCCGATGACACTCTGTGACACTAAACTCAGTGGCCACTTTCCTTTGGAAAACTTCCTGTTTGAAGCCTTGTAAAGGCAAAGTACTGATGATAAATTGGCATGTGGTCTTGGTCTCATGATGTCAAAATGTGAACAGCATGATTAATTTAAGAGGACTGTTATAATATACCGGTTCTAATTGAACCAGAATAATTTTTGGTCGGTTCATTGATCGCACACTTGTTCAGTTCCTTGTTTGAGAATAGCAAGTTGTGCAAAAAGTACCATATTGTAACTGTAACTACAGTATTGACCATAGTATAAAACTTGTCTCCATTGAGGTTTTTCAGAAATATATGGGAATGGGAAAAAAATGCCGTGAAAAATATGTTTTTTGTTGTAATATGTGTTCGGAATTGTTAGAAAGTCCACTTTTTAATATGTTTGTGTTTTTTGCTTCACTGAAGAGAGTATTTGGCGAGCACTGTTTTGTCCTACTAATTTCAGCGGCCCCTGAACTCACCACTTTGTGGACTGTGACTCAACAGTTTGTTTACATGTACAACTTTCTCCGACGTGCTTTACGCCACTCTTTCTTTGTCTCATTTTGTCCACCAAACGTTTTATGCCGTGCGTGAATGCACAAAGGTGAGCTTTGTTGATGTCATCGACTTGTTGGAGTGCTAATCAGGCATATTTGGTTACTGCATGACTGCAAGCTAATTGATGCTAACATGCTATTTAGGCTAGCTGTATGTACATATTGTATCATTATGCCTCATTTGTAGCTATATTTGAGCTAATTTAATTTCCTTTATTCATGTGTTTGTAGTTTATTTTTTCATGTTTCATTACACATTATCTGAATGTAATATTGGCTGCATTTCTGAAAGTTGTTTGTGCGCCATGTTGTTCCAGACCACAGCAAACGATTGTAATAAATCCATTAGAAGAAGACAGCCTGACATTGTCTTTAACTTGAACACACATCTATACCTTTGGCTATTCTAAGACAGTCATTCCCAGGAGTTATCTCACCCTTTTAGAAGTTTTACGAATGTTGTAAAAATGTGTAGAATACATATTACATTTCAACATTTCTTTCAACGGAGATTTGCGTCAGCATGCGACACATGGTCCTTTTGATAGTAGGCTAATATAGGTAATTAGCCACTTACATCATGTGTTGTCGTCATTATAACACTTATATAAGACTTTTAAAGTCATTTTGATAGTAGGCTAATATAGACACTAACATCATGTGTTGCCATCATTATAACACTTATATAAGACTTTTAAAGTCATTTTGATAGTAGGCTAATATAGACACTAACATCATGTGTTGCCATCATTATAACACTTATTAAAGTAATCTTGATAGCAGGCTAATATAGACACTTACTTCATATGTTGCCATCATTATAACACGTATATAAGTCTTTTAAAGCCATTTTGATAGTAGGCTAACATGACTAAAATAGACACTTACATCATGTGTTGCCATCATTATAACACTTATATAAGACTTTTAAAGTCATTTTGATAGTAGGCTAATATAGCCAATATAGACACTTACATCATGTGTTGCCATCATTATAACACTTATATAAGACTTTTAAAGTCATTTTGATAGTAGGCTAATACAGCCAATGTAGACACTTACATCATGTGTTGCCATCATTATAACACTTATATAAGACTTTTAAAGTCATTTTGATAGTAGGCTAATATAGCCAATGTAGACACTTACATCATGTGTTGCCATCATTATAACACTTATATAAGACTTTTAAAGTCATTTTGATAGTAGGCTAATATAGACACTCATATCATGTGTTGCCATCATTATAACACTTATATAAGACTTTTAAAGTCATTTTGATAGTAGGCTAATATAGCCAATATAGACACTTACATCATGTGTTGCCATCATTCAATCAATCAATCAATCAATGTTTATTTATATAGCCCTAAATCACAAGTGTCTCAAAGGGCTGCACAAGCCACAATGACATCCTCGGTACAGAGCCCACATAAGGGCAAGGAAAAACTCACCCCAGTGGGACGTCGATGTGAATGACTATGAGAAACCTTGGAGAGGACCGCATATGTGGGTAACCCCCCCCCCCTCTGGGGGAGACCGAAAGCAATGGATGTCGAGTGGGTCTGACATAATATTTGTGAGAGTCCAGTCCATACTGGATCCAACATAATAGAAAGAGTCCAGTCCATAGTGGGGCCAGCAGGACACCATCCCGAGCGGAGACGGGTCAGCAGCGCAGAGATGTTCCCAGCCGATGCACAGTCGGTCCACCCCGGGTCCCGACTCTGGACAGCCAGCACTTCATCCATGGCCACCGGACCTGTCTCTCCCCCCCCTCCACAAGGAAGAGGGGAGCAGAGGAGAAAAGAAAAGAAACGGCAGATCAACTGGTCTAACAGGGGGGCTATTTAAAGGCTAGAGTATACAAATGAGTTTTAAGATGGGACTTAAATGCTTCTACTGAGGTAGCATCTCTAACTGTTACCGGGAGGGCATTCCATAGTACTGGAGCACGAATAGAAAACGCTCTATAGCCCGCAGACTTTTTTTGGGCTCTGGGAATCACTAATAAGCCGGAGTTCTTTGAACGCAGATTTCTTGCCGGGACATATGGTACAATGCAATCGACAAGATAGGACGGAGCTAGATCATGTAGTATTTTATACGTAAGTAGTAAAACCTTAAAGTCACATCTTAAGTGCACAGGAAGCCAGTGCAGGTGAGCCAGTATAGGCGTAATATGATCAAACTTTCTTGTTCTTGTTAAAAGTCTAGCAGCCGCATTTTGTACCAATTGTAGTCTTTTAATGCTAGACATAGGGAGATCCGAAAATAATACGTTACAGTAGTCGAGACGAGACGTAACGAACGCATGAATAATGATCTCAGCGTCGCTCAGTCATTATAACACTTATATAAGACTTTTAAAGTCATTTTGATAGCAGGCTACTTTAGACACTTACATCATGTGTTGCCATCATTATAACACTTATATAAGACTTTTAAAGTCACGTTGATAGTAGGCTAATATAGCTAATATAGACACTAACATCATGTATTGCCATCATTATAACACTTATATAAGACTTTTAAAGTCATTTTGATAGCAGGCTAATATAGACACTTACATCATGTGTTGCCATCATTATAACACTTATATAAGTCTTTTAAAGTCATTTTGATAGTAGGCTAATATAGCTAAAATTAGACACTTACATCATGTGTTGCCATCTTAATAACACTCAATAAGTCTTTTAGAGTCATTTTGATAGTAGGCTAATATAGACACTCATATCATGTGTTGCCATCATTATAACACTTATATAAGACTTTTAAAGTCATTTTGATAGTAGGCTAATATAGACACTAACATAATGTGTGACACAAATACCCTCCTGCGTCCGGTGAGCATGGTACTTTACTGGAAAACTGTTTCCAGTTGCCGCTGGACACATAGACATTATGCATGTGCCACAAACTCAAACATCAGACTGTCACCTCAAAAAGGATGACTACCACAATTGCCAGTCATTCAATATCATTATTGTAATTTATTTAATGATCAAAAGGATGATGGAGAATAACACTAATATTACAGGAAAGTCCCTGCACGCCATATTCACTGACAGATATCTATCCACACAGCCTGAATGCAATAACCATCACATTATGCTAGATTGACCAGGTGCATTGAAAATAGCTCTGTGGGGAGAGAGAGAGAGAGAGAGAGAGACAGAACCCATGCTGTCACCTTATTTTCATCTCCAACCTTGGATTAATGCATGTGTCTCCCGAATGAGTTATACAGCAGTCTTGGTTTTTAATGACGTAAATAATGCAGTACAGCCATTGAAATTAGGCAGCCTTAAACAGATGTAGGCTTCCTTACTTCCCCATCTAGAGTGAACCATAGCGTCTATAGGTCAGATTACTTTTTCATATGTCATAAAATATAAATGAATCAAGCCTTTTTTATCATCTCTACTCCCTCTAATCACTTTGCTGTATTTTTATCACAGTGGCCATGAGTATAGAGGTGGAATGACTTCTCATTCTAATCATACCCTGAGGTAGGCCCTCTTCCGATTGCATAGCAGAGGAACGTTGCTGCAAACTCAACAGACTTCATATACCGTATTTTTCGGACTAGAGGTCGCAGTTTTTTTCATAGTGCGACTTATATGTTTTTTCCCTTCTTTATTATGCATTTTTGGCAGGTGCGACTTATACTACGGTGCGACTTATACTCCAAAAAATACGGTACCCAAAGTGTATCACATAAATCCAACATACAAATAATTGAACTCCTTGCCAAAAAAAATAATTATTCAAGTATATCAATAAAACTTGTTCCCAAATTTTGTGGATTCTATATAAGGGTTTCCACTTAATGGTAAATGGTAAATGGTAAATGGGTCGTACTTGTATAGCGCTTTTCTACCTTTTTTTAAGGAACTCAAAGCGCTTTGACACTATTTTCCACATTCACCCATTCACACACACACATTCACACACTGATGGCGGGAGCTGCCATGCACGGCGCTAACCAGTCCCATCAGGAGCAAGGGTGAAGTGTCTTGCTCAAGGACACAACGGACATGACTAGGATGGTAGAAGGCGGGGATTGAACCAGTAACCCTCAGATTGCTGGCACGGCCACTCTCCCAACTTCGCCACGCCGTCCCCATGATAAACACTGTTAAATGTGTAACTGAACATTAATGGGTTATGCAGTTAATCATATCAGTTTTTTTCTATTCTTACATTGGGAAAAAAACAACAGTAAAAAGGTAAGAAAAAGAGCAAAACAATCGGTATCTAATGAGAAAAATCTGAAATGTTCCAACTAATAATTAATAATATACTTTGTCAATTTATGACCTATAATACAAAACTGACACAATATCTGTTTTTAGCATTTTTTCTAATAAAAAAATAGCAATGTGGTCCCCAGAAATGTGACTTTTTCAGTGAGCGTCCCTTGGTGGAAAAAAGTTTGGACACCCCTGAACTAAAGTATCAAAAGTATCGATATTTTCATTTAAGAATTGAAATTAGAGCATAAAAATCTGATATCGGCGGTATCGATATTTCAGATTTGAGCCGCACATCACACTATCCATTAAGCCAGGGGTGTTCGTGTGCACGCCTGCGTACGCGTTTACGAGACCCAGTGAGTATCGCCGTAAACACCAATCATTTTATTCGGGCCGGTAGAAAAATGTATTACTTAATATTTGTTCTTGTGAAAATTATAGACAATTGTCAAACATGTGTTCTGTTAGAGCACTAATGGTTACATAAGCTCGCCGGTGGTGTTCTTGTTAGATTTTGTGCTTTGAAAAATGTAGTTGATTGTGCACACGGCAAAATATTAGCCGCCACACCTTAAATAGAAGATGGAATTTACAAGACCCACAGAGTCCAACAATCTTTGTACTTTCATTGCCATCCCAGAAAAGTAAAAAAGTGTCTATAAACATGAGTACAGTATACAATAACACCAGAAATAGATGCTTATA
Organism: Nerophis lumbriciformis; assembly: GCF_033978685.3. Lineage (NCBI taxonomy): Eukaryota > Metazoa > Chordata > Actinopteri > Syngnathiformes > Syngnathidae > Nerophis > Nerophis lumbriciformis. The sequence goes on along the minus strand of NC_084555.2, from coordinate 13,353,168 downwards.
ATGTTGCTGGTCGTTTTTAAAGGGCAACATTATCACCAGACCTATGCAAGCGTCAATATATACCTTGATGTTGCAGAAAAAAGACCATATATTTTTTTAACCGATTTCCGAACTCTAAATGGGTGAATTTTGGCGAATTAAACGTCTTTCTATTATTCGCTCTCGGAGCGATGACGTCACAACGTGATGTCACATCGGGAAGCAATCCGCCATTTTCTCACTTTCGTCGGTGTGTTGTCGGAGGGTGTAACAACACGAACAGGGACGGATTCAAGTTGCACCAGTGGCCCAAAGATGCGAAAGTGGCAAGAAATTGGACGAAATTTGTTCAAAATACGAGGGTGTGGGGAAAGCCGACGAAATGGTCAGTCGTTTGTTCCGCACACTTTACCGACGAAAGCTATGCTACGACAGAGATGGCAAGAATGTGTGGATATCCTGCGACACTCAAAGCAGATGCATTTCCAACGATAAAGACCCTAGCTTCCCTGGCCTGCTGACATCAACTCCAAAACTGGACAGCTCAGCTTTCAGGAAAAGAGAGCGGATGAGGGTATGTCTACAGATGATGAAAACTTTATTCATTACTCGCGGTTTTACGTAAATTATTATACATAAACTGCGTTTACCAATAATTTAGCTTAAAAACATTTATTTTTTTCAATCATTTGAGTAGTCTTGTGTAATGCAGTATTTTGTGTCTATTTAGGTATGGTTAACCTGAGTGCTGAAATATATGTTTTCTTAGCGCGCCTGAAATGGGCTGTCTGTACTCTCAAAGTGCATGTTGTTGCCAAATGTATTTCATATGCTGTAAACCTAGTTCATAGTTGTTAGTTTCCTTTAATGCCAAACAAACACATACCAATCGTTGGTTAGAAGGCGATCGCCGAATTCGTCCTCGCTTTCTCCCGTGTCGCTGGCTGTCGTGTTGTTTTTGTCAGTTTCGCTTGCATACGGTTCAAACCGATATGGCTCAATAGCTTCAGTTTCTTCTTCAATTTCGTTTTCGCTACCTGCCTCCACACTACAACCATCCGTTTCAATACATGCGTAATCTGTTGAATCGCTTAAGCCGCTGAAATCCGAGTCTGAATCCGAGCTAATGTCGCTATAGCTTGCTGTTCTATCCGCCATGTTTGTTTGTATTGGCATCACTATGTGACGTCACAGGAAGATGGACGGGTGTATATAACGATGGTTAAAATCAGGCACTTTGAAGCTTTTTTTTAGGGATATTGCATGATGGGTAAAATTTTGAAAAAAACTTCGAAAAATAAAATAAGCCACTGGGAACTGATTTTTAATGGTTTTAACCCTTCTGAAATTGTGATAATGTTCCCTTTTAATGAAGAAAAAGTCATTAAAAGGATTGGAGAAATCTCTAGGAAAAAAATTGTCAACATAGTGCAGTACATTGTACAATAAGCAGCAACAATTGAAGAATAAAGCAAAACGATATAATGTAAGAAAAAATATATCTTAATACTGTAATTAATGACAGATTTGTTTTAAATTTATGTATGCCTTTATTGCCTTTTTAAAGAAAGCAAATATGAAGCATATGCACCGCCACAGGTATCTTATTTTTATTTGTTTATTTATTTTGAACATTGCCTGTCAACATGAATATATTTTTGATGAATCGTGAATATTAGATGTGTATGTATATATATATATATATATATATATATATATATGTACATGTGTATGTAGAGTGAAAGTGTGCGTGGATGTATGTACAGTGTGTGTGTATATATGCAATTTTGTAAGTATGTGCGTGCGTACTAGGGATGTCATGATATGAACATTTCGGTCATGGTGACACAAATTATCAGGTTTATCATTTTTATCATTATACTGAAATTTTTAACCAAGTTTTAAATAAAAACACAAACAACATGATTTCCTTGTAGAAAAAACATTATTGTAGATAAGAACACTTTGTTTCATGTACCTCATATGAAAGCAACACAAGCATTATAAACAAAGTAATATGGCAGAAATAAAATAACATAAATAAATACAAATAAATGTGAAAATTTTGCAAGATGGCACCTGATGGACAGAAGACGTAACAGCACTTTTTGTCCATTTAGATAAAAATAGTGTTCACATGTAAGATCTAATCTCACACATAGGTCTGCACGATTATGATCAATAAATAATCACAGTTATTTGTATCAACATTAAAATTATTATTATTAATCATGATTATTCAATATGTTAAGTAAAACAGCGTTGGGGTGGGGTGTGAATGCGACGCCATCATGTCATTTTCAATGTCTAGTAAAAAGACGTCATCCATATATTTTAAGAAACATATTTGTCTTTTTGGTCATTATTAGCATCAAAATGTCAGCGTTTTCTCATTAAATGATGCCTTTATCTCTATTTTTACATTTTGATACAGAGAAGTTATGTACATTTACATGTATTAAATGTATGTATATTCAATTGAATAGACTGCAAAGAGAAGATACTTAACGTTTGAACTGGCAAACTTTGTTATTTTTTGCATATATTATCTCATTTGGAATTTGATGCCTGAAACATGTTTCAAAAAAGCTGGCACAAGTAGCAAAAAAGACTGAGAAAGTTGAGGAATGCTCATTGAACATTTATTTGGAACATTCCACAAGTAAGTGCCATGATTGGGTATAAAAGCAGCTTCCGTGAAATGCTCAGTCATTCACAAAACAAGGATTGGGCGAGGGTCACCACTTTGTGAACAAATGTGTGAGCAAATTGTCTTAAACAACATTTCTCAACGAGCTATTGCAAGGAATTTAGGGATTTCAACATCTACGGTCCGTAATTTAATCAAAAGATTCAGATAATCTGGAGAAATCACTGCATGTAAGCGGCAATGCCCGTGACCTTCGATCCCTCAGGCAGTACTGCTTAAAAAAACGACATCAGTGTGTAAAGGATATCACCACATGGGCTCAGGAACACTTCAGAAAACCACTGTCAGTAACTACAGTTTGTCGCTACATCTGTAAGTGCAAGTTAAAACTCTACCATGCAAAGTGAAAGCCATTTATCAACAACACCCAGAAACGCCACCGGCTTCGCTGGGCCCGAGCTCATCTAAGATGGACTGATACAAAGTGGAAAAGTGTTCTGTGGTCTGACGAGTTTTTGGAAACTGTGGACGTCGTGTCCTCCGGACCAAAGAGGAAGAGAACCATCCGGATTGTTACAGGCGCAAAGTTCAAAAGCCAGCATCTGTGACGGGTATGGGGGTGTATTAGTGCCCAAGGCATGGGTAACTTGCACATCTGTAAAGGCGCCATTAATGCTGAAAGGTACATACAGGTTTTGGAGCAACATATGTTGCCATCCAAGCAACATCTTTTTCATGGACGCCCCTGCTTATTTCAGCAAGAAAACGCCAAGCCACATTCTGCACGTGTTACAACAGCGTGGCTTCGTAGTCAAAGAGTGCGGGTACAAGACTGGCCTGCCTGTAGTCCAGACCACCATTGAAAATGTGTGGCACAATATGAAGCGTAAACTACGACAACGGAGACCCCGGACTGTTGAACAACTTAAGCTGTACATCAAACAAGAATGGGAAAGAATTCCACCGGAAAAGCTTCAGAAATTGGTCTCCTCAGTTCCCAAACGTTTACTGAGTGTTGTTAAAAGGAAAGGCCATGTAACACAGTGGGAAAAAATGCATGTGTCAACTTTTTTGCAATGTGTTGCTGCCATTAAATTCTAAGTTTATGATTATTTGCAAAAAAAAAAAATGTTTCTCACGTATCTTGTCTTTGCAGTCTATTCAATTGAATATAAGTTGAAAAGGATTTGCAAATCATTGTATTCGGTTTTTTATTTACGATTTACACAAAGTGCCAACTTCACTGGTTTCGGGTTTTGTAATTGGAACACTGACAAACTATGCAGTTAAATAAAGACAGAGTGACCATCGCAGTAAACAAACAGCATTACTGTATAAACAAGTTGTGGAAAGGTTCTCTACACATCGGCCGCACCATGTTTCCTCACGTCATTAACTCTCAGTCACAGCGGCTGAGTGAAGGATGCTGCGTTGAAAAAAATGAAAGCAATATCACATAATGTTCTCCTCCACGGTATACTTTTAGTGTGTGCAATTCCAAATGTTTCAAATCTGACCCAGGCCTCTTTCGTATATGCATGCCATGCGACTGCAGTCGGAACGAGTGAGCACGCATTCATCCAACCAATACGTCATCAGAAAGCAAAAAGTGTCATAATCATACTTGCCAACCTTGAGACCTCCGATTTCGGGAGGTGGGGGGGCGGGGGGGCGGGGTCGGGGTGGGGCGGGGGCGTGGTTGGGGGCGTGGCTAAGAGGGGAGGAGTATATTTACAGCTAGAATTCACCAAGTCAAGTATTTCATATATATATATATATATATATATATATATATATATATATATATATATATATATATATATATATATATATATATATATATATATATATATATATATATATATATATGTATATGAGAAATACTTGACTTTCAGTGAATTTGAGCTATATATATATGTATTTTATTTTATATATATATATATATATATATATATATATATATATATATATATATATATATATATATATATATATATATATATATAAAATAAATACTTGAATTTCAGTGTTCATTTATTTACACATATACACACACATAACATTCATCTACTCATTGTTGAGTTAAGGGTTGAATTGTCCATCCTTGTTTTATTCTCTGTCACTATTTTTCTAACCATGCTGAACACCCTTTCGCAGGTACCCAGAAAGGTTTCGAGTACCACCAAAAAAACTGAATCTCTGAAGACAGTATAAAAATCTGTGTTAAAGGTGTACAAATACTGTTTGTATAATAAGCATGTTATTGTTTACAAATGAGGGTTAAGAGTTCAGTACTAAAAAAAATAAAAAAAATAATGTGGCTTAAGTACAGTTTTTTAATTGAGCTGCTGCATTTTTTGGTTGGGTTGTTTATTTATTTTGAGTAACTTCTACATTTCTAAAAGGGGAGGAATGTAATAGAGTGATCTATGTTTGTCTGTTGCCATCTCCTGGTGAATGTTGGCTATAGCGTACTGGGGTTACTTTTTGGTTGGCCAACGATTTACGTGGTGTTGCGCACCTGACGTCAAGTGTGTGAGTCTGTTCTGAAGTCTACAGTAAAGAGACGTACTTCATCACCTCGCCTGGTTATTGCCTCCAACTCAATATATTACAACAACATTGCTGTTTACGGCAGACTAACTGCTTTACGGTAGAACAAAACATGACTGCTGTTGTTGTGTGTTGTTACCGCGCTGGGAGGACGTTAATGAAACTGCCTAACAATAAACCCACATAAGAAACCAAGAACTCGCCCTCGATCATTCTACAGTTATAACGTGTTTGGGCAGGCACGCTGTTTATATTGTGGGAAAGCGGACGTGAATACAGGCTGTTGACACGTCACTCAGGTCCGCATGGAGCTGGAGGGGGCGTGACTTCCAGCTCCGCCTGAATTTCGGGAGATTTTCGGGAGAAAATTTGTCCCGGGAGGTTTTCGGGAGAGGCGCTGAATTTCGGGAGTCTCCCGGAAAATCCGGGAGGGTTGGCAAGTATGGTCATAATTCTTCGCCAAAATATATGGTTGCAAAATAAATACTTGACAAATGAGAAGAAAACTGGCGAAAAGTAATGTTTCAAGAATTCACTTCAATGTCCGACAACTCCTGTCTCTGACTTCACCACTCACTCTTCGGAGCAGACGTCAAAATGCCTCAAAAACTGCGAGAGCAGAGATATGCTCGCTCTCTTTCTTCTTAATCTTCTATGCGCAATAATTCGGTCCAGAAAATATTGACTTTCATTGCACAAAATCTTTGAAAATGCCACGAATGCACCAGGACCGATACCGACTAGAATTGGAGCCATGTTTACTAGCACTTTTGACGTCATGTCGTCATGTCTGCATGCTGGTCACATTGCATTTATTAGACGTGGTATTGTCCTAATACCAATATTTTGGTACCGGTACCAAAATTATTTTGATACTTTTCGGTACCTTTCGATACTTTTCTAAATAAAGGGGACCACAAAAATTGGCTTTATTTTAACAAAAAATCGTACGGTACATTAAACATATGTTTATTATTGCAAGCTTTTCCTTAAATAAAATAGTGAACATACAAGACAACTTGTCTTTTATTAGTAAGTAAGCAAACAAAAGCTCCTAATTTAGTCTGCTGACATATGCAGTAACATATTGTGTCATTTTCCATTCTATTATTTTGTCAAAATTATTAAGGACAAGTGGTAGAAAATTATTTATTAATCTACTTGTTCATTTAGTGTTAATATCTGCTTACTTTCTCTTTTCACATGTTCTATCTACACTTCTGTTAAAATGTAATAATCACTTATTATTCTGTTGTTTGATTCTTTACATTAGTTTTGGATGATACCACAAATTTCGGTATCAATCCGATACCAAGTGGTTACAGGATCATACATTGGTCATATTCAAAGTCCTCATGTGTCCAGGGACATATTTACTGAGTTAATAAACATGATATACATTTAAAAAAAAACGAAAGAAAATAATCATAGTAGTTTCGACTAGATACACTATTGTACTTGGTATCATTACAATGGATGTAGATCCACCTATGGCGTTTGTTTACATTGTATGCTGGTGAGCTGCGGTGTGTAGTGAATCATGTTTAGCTATTCCTCGTCCTGCAGGGATGATACTTGTTAGAAACTTACTTTATTTGTCGCCATGGAGACCCGGATTAGTGATTTAGAAGTAGCTAAAACACTGCCGACTGGGGCATGACGTTAGCCGCTAGCTGGCTATCCATCCATCCATCCATCCATTTACTACCGCTTGTCCCTTTTTTTGGGGTCGCGGGGGTGCTGGAGCCTATCCCAGCTGCATTCGCTAGCCATGTCTTAAAGCATCTCTTCCTAAAGGCGTTTCAGTGTTATAACTTCACCTTTATCTTTAGTTTTTTAAGCCAAAATGCGTCCGTTCTCCCTTTTCTGTCTACACACTGTGTCTGCTTGTAAGTACTCTGTGATTGCGCGCTGCCGAACATGTTCCTCTGCTCCATCCATCCATCCATTTTCTACTGCTTGTCCCTTTTTTTGGGGGTCGCGGGGTGTGCTGGAGCCTATCTCAGCTGCATTCAGGCGGAAGGCGGTGTACACCCTGGACAAGTCGCCAACACAGATAGACAGACAACATTCACACTAGAGATGCGTGGTTTGCGGACACAACCGCGGAGTCTGCGGATAATCCGCGGATAATCCGCGGGTCGGGCGGGTGACATGACGAAAAAAATAGATTGCAAATAGATTCGGGCGGTTGAACCAATTCGGAAATACATATACATAGTTAAATGTTGTTACCCACATACGAAAAACGTATAGATTTTATCGGTCCTTTAGGTGGAGCTGATGGTGCATCACCGAAAAAGAAAAGGATTGACTTCACAGAATGGGAGGAGGATACACCTGTGCTTGTTGATGAAGTAGAGGATTATTCCGCTACAAACTTGCATCTCGACGGATCAGCAGAGGAAAATCTACTTTCCTTTTGGGGGAAACAAGGACAATCATTCCCACGACTACAACACCTTGCCAAGAGAATCCTATGCGTCCCAGCAACGGTGGCGCAAGTGAGCGCTCCTTCAGCGCAGCAGGGCGCATTTTAGAGGCCAGGCGCTCTAGCCTGAATCCTGGCACTGTAGATGCCATTTTATTCCTGCATAGTGCTAACAAAAAAAAAAAGTAAGTAGACATACGGTTGGATATGTTAAACGAATTAGTCTACGTTACCTAGGTTATACCAAATAAGCCCATGTCTAACCTATATTGAGTTCGGTCAGCTGAATAATTTTGATGGTTACGTGTTGTTTGGGCGCACTACAATGCAAAGGAATTAAGGCAATTGCGTTGTTTATTGTGGGTTTTTCTATTCGGAATATACTTTTGTGTGTTAATTATTTGGCCTCGCTTTCAAGTGAAGCGCATCTCCGATTGGCTACAATGTAAGGCTATTTAGCCTGCTTTGTTTGTCGCGACCGTCTATTTTCATTATAATTTAAGTTTGATGATAAAGTGCAGTCTGATGGGTTTGATTTTCCCCCTTCAGCTTTTTGCCTTGGCCAATAAGTTGCAGGTAATTTATTATTATTATTTATTTAATTTATTTTTGTTTAAATAGGGATGACATACATATGTTATTGTATAATTTAAGTTTGTGCGTGTGATTGACAGCATAAGGCTTATGAGGCACATTTTTTATTTATTTTTTTTATTTCAACTTAAAAACGTATGAGCCTATATGCCTATGCCTACAACATAGGCTATGTGTTTATCTTTATTTTCCTGCCTGTTGTTGACAATGGAGATTGTCTGATATTTTGTCATGGCTGCAGATCAATCAATAAAGGTTAATCTTTGTCGCAAAATTGTTCACTGCTTCACTGTGCACCCCGCCCTCGTCCCTATTTGAGCATTATAACGTTAACAAGTTAATATTCATTGAAATAAATTCAGAAAAATGTTTTTACCTAACGAAAATATTGGCCTAGTCTTTCTAAAACATTTTTTTAACTTCTTAAAAGCATCGTTCTGCTTGCTGCAACTGCGCACACAAAGTGTGAGGAACGCACTCCTGATCTGAGGGCATTGGCAACAATAGTCAACACTTTCTTAATGGAAATGACAATAATACTATAATAATAAAAAATAATATTATCACGCATTGAATGTCTCTGCTAAATTGGATCAGTCTCCTTTCTTTAACAGGCAAAAGCTTTCTAACCTCACTAATGCCTTGCATCGTCTATATTAGATATATAACAACGGGTGGATGGCAGGTGTGGTTTTGATAAAATGTTGGTTGGGTGGATGGCGGATGGATGACGACTATAATAAATAATTGCCTATCCGCGCATCTCTAATTCACACTCACATTCACACACTAGCGCCAATTTAGTGTTGTCAATCAACCTATCCCCAGGTGCATGTTTTTGGCGGTGGGAGGAAGCCGGAGTACCCGGAGGGAACCCATGTAGTCACGGGGGGAACATGCAAACTCCACACAGAAAGATCCTGAGCCCGGGATTGAACCCCAGACTACTCAGGACCTTCGTATTGTGAGGCACATGCACTAACCCTTGTTCCACTGTGCTTGTAAACCAGCAATTACATAAATTGACGACGACTGGGGTGCGGGTGGGTGGCGGACCGGTACTTTTCAGAGGGGGTATAGTACTGAATATGATCCATTAGTATCGCGGTACTATACTATACCGTACAACCCTAATTAGACGTCACTTTTTAATTTTTATAACGACTAAATGAACAGATCAGACTTGACAAAAAAGTCTGAATTGGACGACCCTGAAGTGTGAACGTAGCCTAAATCTATGAGCAATGAAGCCTAATTACATAACAGGCGAAAGGTCTTCTCAGGCAAACTGAACAGTCCAGATGCGATTGATTAAATGCCCTGAGAATACACTGCCCTGGATGAATGAGAACATATATAGACAAAAGATTTATAACAAACATTTTTTATTTTTTATTTATTTCAAACCCAATTTTTTTTTTTTTTTTTTTTTCAGGGGTACAAATACGTTTTTTGTTTTGTTGCATAATAAGACTTAATTCTTGTAAGAGCTCTAAAGTTTGCATTTATGAAAAATGCCTGGTTAGGACTCTATTATTACGAAAATGTACTCCCTCACTGTTGCATCAACGACACAAACACACGCACACACACACACACACACACACAATTACATGCACACACACACACGGTATAATTTTGCACCAGTGGCGATCTCCACAGGCAATCTGCATCTCACTGTGGTTAGCCATGGGAATAAAAATCAGACGCCTGTCTACGATGGGATGCTTTATTTATTTCTATTTTTTCTTTCCCCACTTCAACTGCTACCAAGCATCCAAGCGTATCAAAGCAGCAGAGTGAAAATGTCTCCTTGAGGAGTAGGAGAAAGGTACTTCAGGTTGTAAAATAAGAGGGGTATTATGCGCCACTGTTATTGGGAGAATAATGGTACTACTTTTGAAATGTAGATCGACCATCACTGGAAATTCAGCCATTGTGACCAGAGCAACAGATGCAAAAATGTTAATAAGACAAGTTTTATGTCAGTAGATACATTTATGTTTATTTGTCCTTGTCTTTTTTTTTTTCTTAAATAAAAAAACAGCGACATTTGAGGGTTTGAATGGCGAGGACAGCATCAAATGTGTGATAGCAAGTCCTAGGGGAAATAACAGCACTTGTGAATGCCATATTGACGCTGTCGTTTGCCTCAGAATTCTCAGTGTGGCATCAAAAGAAAGATGATGTCATAGGGTCGCGGAGCGAAATATCGAAAGAGATAACATCCAATAGTTTGAGGACCGAATGTTTAAAAATGAGGGTTTGTCGCAGAATTACCTTGGAAAAAGATTATTTATCTCTACGGTACCTTGCAGGATAAATAAAGGTTTATAAAACATTTTTTACGTATACAGGAGGAGGAAACGGCACAGACAGGAGGGATGTCGTTAAAGCTCTATTTATTTATATATATATATATATATATATATATATATATATATATATATATATATATATATATATATATATATAAACATTATATACCTGTATATAAATAATAATTTAAGTGTGTGCACAAATCCAAAATGTGTGTATGGTGTGCGACTTTGTGTGTGAATTAACTGTTGTGTGTTACCGGGAGTGTTGAGCGAGAGGCGGAAGTCCCGGAGGGGAAAGGCAGGCTCAAAGGTCCGTGAGACAGGCAAGTAGTCGGGGCCGATAGCGAGGCGTCAGGGTACGGGTGCAGGCGGGAAGTTGAGATCCAAGATGCAGCCAGGGAACCAAAGGGAACGCGGGGAGATGAGACACACATCTCGTGACCTGGGAACGAAGGCAGGTGTACAGGACAGGTAGCTACGTTCTGGCGCCGGATAGCAGGTTGTGCTGGTTTAAGAAGGCAGGTCTTCTGATCAGCGACAGGTGCGCTGATTGCTGATGATTGAATGCAGCTGTGCACCGGCAAAGCTTCTGCAGGAGTGGCGCGTGCAGGTGCGCTCTTGGAGATGAGTGCGCATTGAAATGCGCCCGGGCCCTGACAAAAAAAATTTAATAAATACAAATAAGTACTTTATGTACCCTGAGTAAACAGAACACCAAAACAATTTCCACATAACTTGAAAAATTAAAAAAATACTACCTTTTAGTAAGGAATTGGATACTCTATACACTTTGGCATCAAATCTGTTGGAGCTTGCCAAATGAAATAATCTGCTAACGAACCTACAGAAAAAAACAAACGTTTCTTTCAAGTTTTTTAGCTGTTTTTGGCCTTGGCAAAGGTCTGAAATATCTTGATGCATCTACTTGTACAAGAACACAAATCTACTTATTTTGCAGTTATTATGTAAGACAAGAACACTTTTCTCTTTTTTAATGCATTCTAACCAGAGGTGGGTAGAGTAGCCAGAAAGTGTACTCAAGTAAGAGTACTGTTACTTTAGAGTTTTATTACTCAAGTTAAAGTAAGGAGTAGTCACCCAAATATTTACGTGAGTAAAAGTAAAAAGTATGTTGTGAAAAAACTACTCAAGTACTGAGTAACTGATGAGTAACCTGTTCGTTTAATGATGACGGCAACAAATAATGCACAAAAACATAAAAATCGTAATGAACAAATTCAGAGCCAGGAATATCTCTTAAGCAACTAAAACAATAATATATTAAATAATAATACATTAAAATAAAAACAATAAGGCAAATTGAGCCACAATAACTTAACAGCACCATAGGCTCAGTAGGCAGAGATTACAAAGGAAAATAACAAGTTAGCTTTTATACAAACCATAAACTCTGATAGGTGTGGGCTGCACCTGGGAACACACTGTGCACTTCTGATTGGTGTTTGTATGCATGCGTGAGTGTGTGTGCGACTGTGCGTGTGTGTCTCTGTCTGTCCATCTATGAGGCTGCAGTGCGTTAATAAATGTCCCCACACGATGTACATTTAACAGTGATTCATAGCAGGGAAGCTAAAATCAGCCTACGGTGACAGCCAAAATATCTACTAACGTTACTTACCGGGATGTGTCTCCTCAAATTTGACGTTGAGTTCAGTTAAGCTGAAATGTCCACTTGTTTGGGGAAAAATATGACAATGCATTACATAACTGTTTTTTTTGGTTGTCTGAAGCGTGAACATCGGTTTTATGTGAGGCCAGGGGTGTTCTTCCTCTTCTGGTTGACGCGAAGCGTTCATTGTTGTCTCTGCCTTTGTTGTTGTTTGCCGCTGAAACTTTACGTGCAATTACCGTGTTTTTCGGACTATAAGTCGCAGTTTTTTTCATAGTTTGGCCGGGCTCCGGTGCGATTTATATATGGTTTTTTTTCCTTCTTTATTATGCATTTTCGGCAGGTGCGACTTATTCTCCGGTGCGATTTATACTCCGAAAAATACGGTAATCATGTGACCGCCTGGCTCTGTTTGATTGGTGAAACGGAGTAAAACGTCACCAGTGACTGCATTTGATTGATGAACGCAGGCATGCGATAGATCCTACTTTGAAGGTCTGTCTGACAGACCAAAACAAACAAAGCGTGCATTAACAGATCGATAAAAATCAGTAGCGAGTAGCGAGCTGAATGTAGATGAATGGAGCGGAGTACAAGTAGTGTTTCTTGTCTATAAAAATACTCAAGTAAAAGTAAAAGTATGTTGCATTAAAACTACTCTTAAAAGTACAATTTATCCCAAAAAGTTACTCAAGTAGATGTAACATGTGCATTACTACCATACTTGCCAACCCTCCCGGATTTTCTGGAAGACTCACGAAATTCAGCGCCTCTCCCGAAAACCTCCCGGGACAAATTTTCTCCCGAAAATCTCCCGAAATTCAGGCGGAGCTGGAGGCCACGCCCCCTCCAGCTCCATGCGGACCTGAGTCCACTTTCCCACAATATAAAGAACGTCTACAGTAAAGCAGTCCGTCTGCCGTAAACAGCAATGTTGTGACACTCTTAAACAGGACAATACTGCCATCTAGTGAAATTTGATGAAAGCACTTTTGTGCGTGCCACCCAGCAATGCATCATCAGAGAGGGTGTTCAGCATGGTTAGAAAGATAGTGACAGAGAATAGAACAAGGATGGACAATTCAACCCTTAACTCAACAATGAGTAGATGAGTGTTATGTGTGTGTATAGGTGTAAATAAATGAACACTGAAATTCAAGTATTTCTTTTATTTATATATATATATATATATATATATATATATATATATATATATATATATATATATATATATATATATATATATATATATATATATATATATATATATATGTCTTAATAAGGTTATCCAAAAAATAGTGCTCGATACCATAGTAGAGCGCAATATATGTATGTGTGGGAAAAAAAATCACAAGACTATTTCATCTTCATCATCAGATGAAATAGTCTTGTGATTTTTTTTTCCCACACATACATATATATATATATATATATATATATATATATATATACTGTATATATATATATATATATATATATACTGTATATATATAGCTAGAATTCACTGAAAGTCAATTATTTCTTATATATATATATATATATATACATATATATATATATATATATATATATATATATATATATATATATGTATATATATATATATATATATATATATATATATATATATATATATATATATATATATATACATATATATATATATATATATATATATATATATATATGTATATATATATATATATATATATATATATATATATATATATATATATATATATATATATATATATATATAGCTAGAATTCACTGAAAGTCAATTATTTCTTATATATATATATATATATATATATATATATATATATATATATATATATATATATATATATATATATATCCATCCATCCATCCATCCATTTTCTACCACTTATTCCTTTCGGGGTCGCAGGGATATATATATATATATATATATATATATATACATATATAAATATATATATATGAAATACTTGACTTGGTGAATTCTAAATATACTCCTCCCCTCTTAACCATGCACCCGCCCCAACCACGCCCCCCGCACCCACCCCCACCTCCCGAAATTGGAGGTCTCAAGGTTGGCAAGTATGATTACTACCCACCTCTGATTCTAACCCTTAAGTGATTGTTAGTAAAAGTCAGGTAACAATGGAGTCAATGTAAGTTGTTTTATGTCGCCTATACACTGCTCTTAAAACCTCCAAAAACCTCCATTAAGGTTTTATATACACAATGTAAGTATACATGTAATGTAGTAACAGGCACATTCTTAATAACTTGTAATATTTACTTATTTTGGTCATCTTAAGCATTAATTTTATAGACGCATCACCTTCACTAACTACTACCAATCATGCAGACTTCATGAGAGACAACAAAAATAATAAAACATCACTTACTGTACAATGTCTTGTCTCACGGGGATGACGACCAATAGGATGATCATATCTTCCCGTTTAGATGAAGAATTATTCATAATCCTTGCCTTCTCAGAGTCCCAGTTGGCTGTCAAGAGTTGACCAACTTCTCGGTTTATGACAACATCCTTCTACTATCCAAGTGAGAGGCATGATTTATAATCGAGAATTAACTTTTACCAACTCAGAGGTGAGGGAGGAACTCCCCAGCTCAATAAGCTAGTTAGCTCTCTATAATCAATACGCCGCTAAAAATAGTTTTTTGACATTAATAATAATAATATCGCTAATATTTGGTCAACATTCAGGTCACAAAATGTTTTGGATGTTTATAAAGAGTGCTTTCAGGCGGAATAGAGGAGCTCCCATGAACTCTATTGTTAGCTGGCTTTAGCTGATGTTTATCTATGATTTAGAATGCATGAAAAAGGAAAAATATAGGTGCTCTTGTCTTACATAGGGATTGTGAATCATAGGCAAAATGCAAAAAAAAAAGCGCAGTTCACTTTAACAAAACAATCCGGAGCAATTTATCCCACGACAGCAGTAGTGAAGTGAAGTGAATTATATTTATATAGCGCTTTTCTCTAGTGACTCAAAGCGCTTCACATAGTGAAAACCCATGATCTAAGTTACATTTTTAAACCAGTGTGGGTGGCACTGGGAGTAAAGTGGGTGAAGTGTCTTGCCCAAGGACACAACAGCTGTGACTAGGATGGCAGAAGCGGGGATCGAACCTAGAACCCTGAGGTTGCTGTCACGGCCGCTCTAGTAACTGAGCTACGCTGGTAGAGTTGACGTTGATGCACCAGTCTGGATACCGCTCCTCTTGTGTTAGCACTATCATCTTCGACACATATAATTTATAGTCATTCACCGCTTGGAATGCGCGTTATAAACAATATACACTAAAAATGGTGTAAATCAACAGTAACATTATTTTTAATTATATCGCGATGATGCTTGTTGCAACTAACGACTATTTTGATAGTCGACTAGTCATCCACTACCTTAAAGGTTAGTCAACTAGTCGGAATATAAATATTCAGTGGCTCTAATTAAGTTTTAATTCAGTCAAGGCGTTGAGGGGATCTGGTTTGGTGGCTGTAGGATTAGGTCTCTGCTTTTTGCAGGTGATGTGGTCCTGATGGCTTCATCTGGCCAGGATCTTCAGCTCTCACTGGATCGGTTCGCAGCCGACTGTGAAGCGACTGGGATGAGAATCAGCACCTCCAAGTCCGAGTCCATGGTTCTCGCCCGGAAAAGGGTGGAGTGCCATCTCCGGGTTGGGGAGGAGATCTTGCCCCAAGTGGAGGAGTTCAAGTACCTCGGAGTCTTGTTCACGAGTGAGGGAAGAGTGGATCGTGAGATCGACAGGCGGATCGGTGCGGCGTCTTCAGTAATGTGGACGCTGTATCGATCCGTTGTGGTGAAGAAGGAGCTGAGCCGGAAGGCAAAGCTTTCAATTTAGCGGTCGAGCTAGGTTCCCATCCTCACCTATGGTCATGAGCTTTGGGTTATGACCGAAAGGACAAGATCACGGGTACAAGCGGCCGAAATGAGTTTCCTCCGCCGGGTGGCGGGGCTCTCCCTTAGAGATAGGGTGAGAAGCTCTGTCATTCGGGGGGAGCTCAAAGTAAAGCCGCTGCTCCTCCACATCGAGAGGAGCCAGATGAGGTGGTTCGGGCATCTGGTCAGGATGCCACCCGAACGCCTCTCTAGGGAGGTGTTTAGGGCACGTCCGACCGGTAGGAGGCCGCGGGGAAGACCCAGGACACGTTGGGAAGACTATGTCTCCCGGCTGGCCTGGGAACGCCCCGGGGTCCCACAGGAAGAGCTGGACGAAGTGGCTGGGGAGAGGGAAGTCTGGGCTTCCCTGCTTAGGCTGCTGCCCCCGCGACCCGACCTCGGATAAGCGGAAGAAGATGGATGGATGGATGGATAATTAAGCCAACTTTTAAATTTAGCTTGAGATATTTTTAGCCATGGGCTTACTAACAACACAGATGACTAATTTGTTCATAAATATGTATTTATACTGTAACTATGCTGCTCATTAGGCTGTTACAACAATTTTTAAATAACTATAATTAAAAGTAAGGACAGGAAAAGTGCAAAATAAAAAAAGTACATAGTTTATGTAAAAAACAGGATCGTTAAAATAACAGCAATAACAACAAAACTAACTTGCCCTAAAAGAAACAAGCCTTTTGTGAGGATGTGTTGAAAAAGCTGCACACTGATTGGTTCTAATTAATAAACTCATCAACATGTTTAGTACTCTGTTAGACTCAATGCTCATAATTGTATCATTGATTAATTCTTAACATTTTAGTTATCTAAAACATTGTATGTTTAATCTTGCGATTAAATCTTAGTGTGTGTCTGTGTTTGTGTGTGTTGTGCGATTGACGTTTGTTATTATGCCTTACCTCATTGCATTGCTAACTGAGGCTGCCTTAAAAAGTACTTGAATGGATTTAAACAAAGTTCAGCTGGTGGACTTTGGCTAAAATGATAGTTTAATCCATTTTTCACACAACTTTGTCTGACACTAGCTCGCAACGTACAAGCTAACAATCTTACCAAGTTGAGACCACATCCTCCAGATATCCAACATTCCTCTGCTTTAAATGCTCTGCACATGAAATTGGCAAGTAATAGTAAGAGTATATCCATCCATCTATTTGTCTTCTTCCTCTTATCTGAGGTCGGGTCACAGGGGCAGCATCGTAAGCAGAGAAGCCCAGACTTCCCTCTACCAAGCCACTTCATCTAGCTCCTACCGGGGGATTCCAAGGCGTTCCCAGACCAGCTGGGAAGCATAGTCTCCCCAACGTGTCCTGGGTCTTCCCCATGGCCTCCTCCCGGCCAGACATGCCCAAAAACACCTCCCCAGGGAGGTGTCCAAAGAGCATCCTGATCAGATTCCCTAACTACCTTATCTGGCTCCTCTCGATGTGGAGAAGCAGCAGCTTTACTCTGAGCTCCACCCAAATGACAGAGCTTCTCACCCTATCTCTAAGGGAGAGCCCCGCCACCCGACAGAGAAAACTCATTTCGGCTGCTTGTACCCGTGATCTTGTGATCATGACCATAGGTGAGGATAGAAACATACATCGACCGGTAAATTGAAAGCTTTACCTTCCGGCTCAACAGGGTCCGCATCACAGCAGATGTTGTACCGATGTGCCTGTCGATCTCACAATCCACTTTTCCCTCACTCTTGAACAAGACTCCAAGATACTTAAGCTCCTCCATTTGGGGCAAGATCTCCTCCTTAACTCGGAGATGGCACTCCAGTCTTTTCCTGGCGAGAACCTTGGACGTAGACTTTGAGGTGCTGATTTTAATCCCAATCGCTTCATACTGGGCTACAAACCAATCCAGTGAGAGCTGAAGATCCTGGCCAGATAAAGCCAGCAGGACCACATCATCTGCAAAGAGCGGAGACCTAATCCTGCAGCCACCAAGTCGGATCCCCTCAATGACTGCGCTTAGAAATTGTGTGCATAAATGTTTTGAACGGAACCGGTGACAAAGGGCAGCCCAGGCGGAGTCCAACAATTACTCGAAAGGGGTCCAACTTACTGCCGACAAGCTCTTACACTAACCTAACTACATCAGCAACCTCAGCCCCAGAAATGGGAGAGCCCACCACAGATTCCCCAGTCACTGCTTCCTCATTGGAAGACGTGTAGGTGGGATTGAGGAGACCTTCGAAGTATTCCTTCCACCAATCCACAACATCCCTAGTCGAGGTCAGCAGCACACCATCGCCACCATACAATGTGTTGACAGTGCACTGCTTCAACCTCCTGAGGCAGCGGATGGTAGTCTAGGATCACTTTCCGGATGTCGTTTTCTGCAGCTTCCCCATGCTCCTCCCATGTCCCAGTTTTTTGCCTCTGCGATCGCCATAGCCGCATGCCGCCTCCACAGTCACAGCAGCCAAAAGGACCCGATAGGACTCTTTCTTCAGTTTGACAAAATCCCTCATCGCAGGTTCTGGGATTACCACCACGACAAGGAATCAGCCATCTGTTGGCCACAGCTCTGATCGGCTGCCTCGACAATAGAGGCACGGAACATGGTCCACTCAGACTCAGTTTCCAGCGCTTTCGTCGTGACATGTTTATGGTTCTTCCAGAGGTGGGAATTGAAACTCTCTCTGACGGGATACTTTGCTAGACGTTCCCAGGTGACATTCACAATGCGTTTGGGTCTGCCAGGACTGACCTGCATCCTCCCCCACCATCGGAGCCAACTCACCACAGGGTGATGATCCGATGAAAGCTCCGCCCCTCTCTTCATCTGAGTGTCCAAAACATGAGACCGCAAATCTGATGATACAACCACAAAGTCAAACATTCATACTGCGGCGTGGGTTGTCCTGGTGACAAGTGCACATATGGACACCCTTATGTTTGAACATGGTGTTCATTATGGAGAATCTGTGACGAGCACAAAAGTCCAATCACAAAACATCACTCGGGTTTAGATCGGGGCAGCCGTTTCTCCCAATCACGCCTCTCCAGGTTTCACTGCTGTTGCCAATGTGAGTGTTGAAGTCCCCCAGCAGAACAAGGGAATCACCTGAGGGAGCACTCTTTAGTACTCCCTCTGATCAATCCAAAAAGGGCAGTTAATCTGACCTGTTGTTTGGTGCATAGGCGGAAACAACTGTCAGGACCTGTCCCACCACCCGGAGGCGGAGGTAAGCTACCCTCTTGTCTACTGGGTTAAACTCCAACATACCGGCTCTCAGCCGCAGTGCAACAAGTATTGCCACCCCCGCCCGTTGCCTCTCACTGTTTACATTGCCAGAGGGGAAGATAGTCCAGCCCCTCTTGAGAGAACTGGTTCCAGAGCCCTTGCTGTGCGCCGAAGTGAGTCCGACTAAATCAAGCCAAAGCTTATCCACCTTTCCCACCAGCGAGATGACGCTCCACATCCCAAGAGCTAGCTTCTGTAGCCAAGCATCAAACCGCCAAGGTCCCTGCCTTTGGCTGCCACCCAGCTCACAAGCCACCCAACTTCCATGCCCCCGCCTATGAGTGGTGAGCCCAGTGGAGTGGAGGACCCACGTTTCCTCTTCGGGCAGTGAAAAGGTACTTGCTATCAAGCCCCACCTCCGGGCCTGGCTCCAAAGGTGGGCCTTGATGACCCGCGTCCATCCATCCATTTTTTACCGCCTGTCCCCTTCGGGGTCGCAGGGGTGCTGGAGCCTATCTCAGCTGCATTCGGGCGGTAGGCGGGGTACACCCTGGACAAGTCGCAACCGGGCGACAGAATTATGGATCCTTGTTTGTGTCTTTTTATAGAGGTCTTAGAGCTGGTCTTTGTCTGGTCCCTCTGGACCCTACCAGGGGGAATAGAATCCCCCAGACAACGTATTGTAGCTCCTCGGATCTTTGGGACACTCAAACCCCACTACCATGATAAGGTAGCAGCTCAGAAAGGAGTACTAAGAGTCTAGAGAGAGAAAAATACAAATAGCTACACAGAGCAAACAAAAACAAAAAGCTTGGTAGTCTTTTATTGTCTTTTATGGCATTTGTGTTTTTTGATATTTCCTTCGTTTTCATGTGTGTTTTTTACCATTTTTTTGGAGACTTTTTGTATCAACACTGGAACCACATAATTTCCCCGTTGTGGGATAAATAAAGTCTATCATATCTTATTCACAGCATAAAAAAAGACAGATTGTAGGTATAATACCATATCGACCCGTATATAAGACAACCCTGAATATACTGCATGCGCTCATTTTCAAGACTTAGAAAAGGCTTGTTCTAAAAAAAAGTAGTTTTTAAGGTTAAAAAAAACAACTATGAAAATTAAAAAAACACTTCTATTTGACATTTATCCCACTCAGATGGACCTTACAAAAACAGTCAAAATACATGTGTATATTTATTTAAAATATTTAAAAAAAACAACTGATAGATTGAAGTGAATTATATTTATAAAGCGCTTTTCTCTAGTGACTCAAAGCGCTTTACATTGTGAAACCCAATATCTAAGTTACATTTTTAAACTAGTGTGGGTGGCACTGGGAGCAGGTGGGTAAAGTGTCTTGCCCAAGGACTCAACAGCAGTGACGAGGATGGCAGAAGCGGGGATCAAACCTGGAACCCTCAAGTTGCTGGCACGGCCACTCTACCAACCGAGCTCTACCGCCCCAACATTTGCAATAAAAATAAACTAAGCAAGTCACTGCATCTCTCCAGGTCCCTGGTGAGTCCGACTGACCAGAAGAAAAACTATGACTTGTTTAGGAAAAAGTGGTTTGGCAGCTCATTTAGGCCTGGGCCGATATTCAATAAGTGAGTTAACTGAACGATAAATGAAGATAAAGTCGGTATCTTTTCCAGCATCTATAAATACCATATGTATGAATCGTTATGGGTCACAAGAGCGGTCACTTTTGTTTCAGCAGCTGCGGGCGTTTGTCCTACAAAAACTCCCGACGGTTAGTATTACCATATTAAATTAAAATGATCAAAAACCTCTTATGAAACCAAATCAATATTCACTTTTTCCTCTGTCGAGAAAGTACATCGAGTGGCTATTTATTTTAGTTATTTTAAAAAATACAACTTGGTAAAAGATTTTTGCATGTGGAAAAGTACTTTTTGAGCACATTCAACAATACCACGGCAATAATGGTAATTGTGATCATTTTAGTCATGCACAATAACTTTATTTAGCCAAAAAAATATATTATTTTGGTTCTGTATATTTGAGGGTCCCCTACCCCAGTACCTTTTTGTTGCTTTTGGTTGTCATTTCTATTCAAGTGCAACATTTTGCTGACAGATAATATATATTTTTTGTATTATATAACTTGGATACTTAAAACATTCCAACGTGAAATATATAAGAAATACAAGTGTATTGCATTTGAAAGGGTAAACTTGCGTTATTATTAAGTCATTACATCAGTGGTTACTTGGGTCTCAAAATAATGTTGGCAATGATATACAGTCGTGGTCAAAACTTTACATTGAGAACATGTGGACAATACTGAAGAAACAAGTCCATGTCAGAAAACCAACATAATTAGCTAAACTGCACCAATTTTGTCAAGAGGAGTGATCAAAATTTCAACCAGAAGCTTGTGGATGACTACCAAAAGCACTTTATTGCAGTGAAACTTGCCAAGGGACATGTAACCAAATATTAACATTGCTGTATGTATACTTTTGACCCAGCAGATGTGGTCACATTTTCAGTAAACCCATAATAAATTCTTAAAAGAACCAAACTTCATGAATGTTTTTTTGTGACCAACAAGTATGTGCTCCAATCACTCTATCACAAAAAAATCAGAGTTGTAGAAATGTTTGGAAACTCAAGACAGACATGACAATTATGTCCTTCACAAGTGTATGTAAACTTTTGACCACGACTGTAATTTATCAAAATGTTGTTTCGGCCCAGGCCTAAGCACATGCGGCTTTCCATGCTTTTTCCAACGGAAAAGCCAGTTTTATATTCAAGCCAATGCTTGTAAAATTGTACTGATTAAATCAATACAATTAAGAATGCAACAGGTGTAACATCATCAGCTAACTTTACCGTTCAAAGTGCAACACGCTACAGAGAATGTTTATTTAATACGCCATAACCTTGAACTTGAAGCTTTGTTTCTGAGAGGGAAAAAAAAAGTGCTACACCCCCGGGGCAAAACAACCCACTTATTCCTCAATGCTTTAAGATACCAGCATTGCATACCCAACATAATACCATTAATTCTTTGCGATTGCTTTATGCAAATCCAAACCCCTTCTTATCTCTGAGACTTCATTAACGCACAGTTCCATCCATTCCGGCCTATACCTCTTGATCGGGCTGCACTCTTCATTAACTCTACCTGTTTTTTTGTTTGTTTTTCAAGCGAATGTTCAATCTTACGCCAGCCGGGTCATGCAGGAGCACACATCCAGAGATTAATCATGTAGAGGAGGACAACATACACCCATACTTATTTAATTGGCTCGCATGCTCACGTTGAGCAGGTGCGGATACTGTTGTTTTTTTTTTTTCTCCCTTCATGAGTGCGTGGCTTCTCTGTGTAGCCAAGAGGGCAGATAAATGGATGGTCTGCTTGAGAAGTCCTCTGAGTAATTTCACTCTGTATGTTTGAGGCTTTTTAGGGGCTTCATTTAGAGTGCCCCCCCAACCCCCCGTCCTCACTATATAAAAAGCATTAATAATATTCACCAGAAATTGTCAAGAAGCGCGGTAGAGGTCCGCTATATCCAGATGGATGCCCCTTAAATGTGTCTTCAATTAGTCTCCACTAACTTACATCTTCCAGTTGAATTCTGATTAGCTGATCTGGCAATTTACTGAGCTGGCGTGGAGAGCACTTGGTCCTTCCTCTTGAGTGCAGCCTTGCTGCTTTTGAGCATTGTGAACCTTTGATCAGCGCACTCTTATTACCTATGAAACCCAATACTATTAGATTCTGCATTTCCACCCCCGTCCCTGTGTCCATAGTGCTCTCTATCCCCTCATTCATATCAAAGAAATAGAAGATTATTATAGCTTTTAGTTAATATATACCTTACAGCTACCCAGCACCATAATAATAAACCTGCCCTGCCTCCCCCCTGTCTCCTCAGCTAGCTACTCCCCTCTTGTGGCCAACTAGCACACAAAGCTGAGGTCCACATGTTCACTTTATGGCCCTGGCTACACAATTAGGTAATGTATAACACAAAAAACGCCGCACTGATTCGTGGTAACTCCCGACAATGTGGAGAAAGTACATCACCTGGGGGAGCTGAAGCATGCCTATTAACATATAGAGCCTTTATTTCAATCCAAACCACATTGCCGTCTATTCCAAGAGAGTAACGCTTAAAGGGGAACATTATCACCAGACCTATGTAAGCGTCAATATATACCTTGATGTTGCAGAAAAAAGACCATATATTTTTTTAACCGATTTCCGAACTCTAAATGGGTGAATTTTGGCGAATTAAACGCCTTTCTATTATTCGCTGTCGGAGCGATGACGTCACAACGTGACGCATACTTGCCAACCCTCCCCGATTTTCCGGGAGACTCCCGAAAATCTCCCGAAATTCAGGCGGAGCTGGAGGCCACGCCCCCTCCAGCTCCATGCGGACCTGAGTCCGCTTTCCCACAATATAAACAGCTAATGATCGAGGGCGAGTTCTTGGTTTCTTATGTGGGTTTATTGTTAGGCAGTTTCATTAACGTCCTCCCAGTCCGGTAACAACACACAACAACAGCAGTCAAGTTTTCGTCTACCGTAAAGCAGTTCGTCTGCCGTAAACAGCAATGTTGTGACACTTTTAAACAGGACAATACTGCCATCTACTTTACATGCATATGTGACCCACCCATAATGTGTCACATTTTTGTGTTGATTTATTTATTTTATTTTGTGGTTTGAATTAGTTTTTGGAGCTGTCATTACACATTTATCAGTATTCACATTGGTCAGTAGGGGGCAGTAGGGCGTTTCTTACCAATTGAATGCTATCACCTGCAGACCGGAAGTGTCTTGTCATTCTGATGAGAGCGACCAGTCTGTGAACAATTGAAACGTCCTGTGTGCTTTTTCCTCCTGTATAACAGGTTAGTTTTGGTGTCCCACCCCCGACCACGCCCCCCACCCCCCACCTCCCGAAATCGGAGGTCTCAAGGTTGGCAAGTATGACGTGATGTCACATCGGTGTGGTGTCGGGGGGTGTAACAACACGAACAGGGACAGATTCAAGTTGCACCAGTGGCCCAAAGATGCGAAAGTGGCCAGAAATTGGACGAAAGTTGTTCAAAATACGAGGGTGTGGGGAAAGCCGACGAAATGGTCAGTCGTTTGTTCCGCACACTTAACCGACGAAAGCTATGCTACGACAGAGATGGCAACCGTCCCTTATGCCACCGAAGATGATCAAGAGAAGAATATCGACCCTAGCTTCCCTGGCCTCCTGACATCAACTCCAAAACTGGACAGATCAGCTTTCAGGAAAAGAGAGCGGATGAGGGTATGTCTACAGAATATATTAATTAATGAAAACTTTATTCATTACTCACGGTTTTACGTAAATTATTATACATAAACTGTGTTTACCAATAATTTAGCTTAAAAACATTTATTTTTTTCAATTATTGGAGTACATTCGGGTAGTCTTGTGTAATGCAGTATGTTGTGTCTATTTAGGTATGGTTAACCTGAGTGCTGAAATCGTGGAAAAATATATGTTCTTAGCGCGCCTGAAATGGGCTGTCTGCACTCTCAAAGTGCATGTTGTTGCCAAATGTATTTCATATGCTTCATAGTTGTTAGTTTCCCTTAATGCCAAACAAACACATACCAATCGTTGGTTAGAAGGCGATCGCCGAATTCGTCCTCGCTTTCTCCCGTGTCGCTGGCTGTCATGTCGTTTTCGTCGGTTTCGCTTGCATACGGTTCAAACCGATATGGCTCAATAGCTTCAGTTTCTTCTTCAATTTCGTTTTCGCTACCTGCCTCCACACTACAACCATCCATTTCAATACATGTGTAATCTGTTGAATCGCTTAAGCCGCTGAAATCCGAGTCTGAATCCGAGCTAATGTCGCTATAGCTTGCTGTTCTACCCGCCATGTGTGTTTGTATTGGCATCACTGTGTGACGTCACAGGAAGATGGACGGGTGTATATAACAATGGTTAAAATCAGGCACTTTGAAGCTTTTTTTAGGGATATTGCGTGATGGGTAAAATTTTGAAAAAAACTTCGAAAAATAAAATAAGCCACTGGGAACTGATTTTTAATGGTTTTAACCCTTCTGAAATTGTGATAATGTCCCCCTTTAAAGGTTGCGGTGGTGGCACCGCGTGAGGCTACGGCTGAGCTTCAAATTTGTTCGTTTTTATCTGATTGCGGGGGTAAACACCGGCGTGATGGATAAGATCTCATTACGACTGGAAAGTGAGAGTTTAATTTCCTGTACATGTTCCGTCTTTATTAATGTCGGCGGCAGCGGGTCATAAATTGCATTATGGGTCTCGACGCTCGCGCTCGACATAAATGAGGCCACAGAGCCATCTGACGGGGGATTACACCGGGCACAATTCTCCAGCCAATTTCAATTTGGCCTTGTGTTAAACACATATTCCAAAGTGTAAAATACACAGAGGGTGCTATAAAACTAACATGCACGTGTTACACCTTTTCACTTTTAATCTATACCACACGATGAGGTTTCTATCGACGTGTCAAAATGGTTGCTCGGTCGGTAAGACACCAGCTGGTAGAAGAAACAGACTCGCTTTGTTGCCTGTCAAGACGCCAACTCGACAGGAAGACGCCGACTGTCGCTCTCGTCCGGCGCAAGCCAAACTTCAATAATAAACCTGTCAACAACTCTGAATCTGAATACCCAGGAGCCACAACTGTCTCAACTACACTCCCTTGGCAATACGCATCATCACAGATCCGCTCCTGAGAGACTGCCTCGCATCTATCAGTCGATCGCAACACGCGACAGTACCCCCCACCCATCCCATCATCCCCATTTGTTTCATTATTTCCTCCAGGCAGTTTAAAATATCTCATATCACTCGTTACAAGCGCAGACAATTGGGTTCTACCGACTTGTTTCCTCACTGTAATCTGAGAAAATCCGGGTCTCTGAGAACGAGGCACAAGACACCTCGCATCCCCTGCACCTGATCGTCGGCATGCTAAATTTCTATTGATTGATGCATCTTAAGAGCTCAACGCGAGCTATTCCCCTGTTGGACCCGTGTGCAGGATCTGTGGCGGTGGGCTCTTGGTAATCCAGGGAAACCACAACATGTAGACTGAGTCAGGCCATAGATAAGGCCGCATGCATTAGACAGGCAATGTCAACCCGACCGCAGCTTTAGAAAGCGGTTTGACTGGTGACTGTCAACATGTGCACGCATTGATTTATAAACAAAAATATTTATCCTAAGGAAAATAAATCAGTC
Source organism: Nerophis lumbriciformis (assembly GCF_033978685.3). Lineage (NCBI taxonomy): Eukaryota > Metazoa > Chordata > Actinopteri > Syngnathiformes > Syngnathidae > Nerophis > Nerophis lumbriciformis. Next base: position 13,326,615 of record NC_084555.2, on the reverse strand, counting down.
CACGCCAACAGGTGCCTCGGTAATAACCTCTGCCAATGATGTATTCACCTGGGTTTGTTGGTCAGTTTTTTTTTAGCAACATAACTCAAAAAGTCATTGGCGGTTTTTGATGAAACTTTCAAGAAATGTCAGAAATAGGATAAGTGATTTGATTTGGAGACGATCCGGATCAATTCTACGAGGATACTGTCAGGGTTGTCACTGACAGTGTGGTTATGTTTTGCTTTTTTTTCCTCTTTGTTTGTTTTATTTCCTGTCAGCGCTTTTATTTTTGTTCAGTTTTCTGCTCGTCTCCTTGAGCGCTGTTTCCCCTCACCTGCGGTTGATTGGCACCCTGGCCACACCTGGTGTCAATCAGCCGGCTGCTATTTATACCTGCCTCGCCCTCCAGTCAGTGCTGAGCTGTTCCCTGGTTCCTGTATGCTGGTTCCTGTTTCCTGATTCCTGTTTTATTTTTGACATTAAAAGTCATGTTCTCCTCCATCACGCCTGCCATCTCTGCATCTTGGGGTTCTGTTATGTTTGTTGTCTTCTCCCTGCCTTCTCTATTGTTTTTTCAGTTTCTTCCCCAGTCTTTTGTCCCCAACGAGGCACACCTGCTGCTAATCACTTCCTGGTAGCATTTAAGCACGTCTCCACCAGCTGGTCCCTGCCGGTTATTGTTCCTGAACTCCGCTCTGACATGTGCTACCTTGATTCTGCTTCCCTGGTATGTCGCCTTCGCATATTTCTGTAATATTGACCTCGTTGTGTTTTTGTTTTCCTAGCCACCTTGTTTTGAGAGGACTAGTTTTTGCCACGCTGTGTGCGTCCTGACCTTTGCTCCGCCAACCTCTGAAAGAGACTACTTTTGTTATATTTCCCATGGTGTGCACTTTTGCCCAATCACCCTTAGTTACCATTTTGGACTTATTAAATATTTTCATTTTTTATCGCATACCTTGCCTCCATTCTCTGCATCCCGGGGTCCACCCTTGAACTCAATCCTAACAGGTTCGTCACCACCACTACCTGACAGTTACCTTACTTTTACGTTACAAGGCTGAACTTCTCTTTGTGGTTATGCTATCAAGTCCGCCTCCACCCATAGAGGCAAAGAGAACCGATGACAGACAAGAGGGTTCAGTCCGTTTATTTAATTCAGCTATAGAACAAATTTGCCCAGTTTGAACCGTCTTGCAGCCTCTTTGGCGGCGACAGACGAACAAAACAAACACGTAGGGACATGACAATTTCATTTATCATGTGATTATTTGAATCTGCCAGGATGTTACAGTATGTATTTGCTGTTTTTGTTTTTGTTTTTTTGTCTCATTGAGTTCCAAAGAGTTTAAAAAGGCCAAGATAAATTAAAAAATGCATGCTACAAAAGTTTGGGTCTTAGGAGGCTGGAGGTCACATTACATTTGAATGCAAGATGTACTGTACCATTTAAGTTAAGAACTGGTGTTTCATTACCTCTACCAGGAGGTCATGTATTTTCTGGGGTTTGTTTGTCCGTCTGCTTGTTTGTTTGTTAACAACATAACTCAAAACGTTAAGGGCGAATTTTGATTTAGCTTTCTGGAAATGGCATAAGGAACAAGTGATTATATTTCGGGAATTATCCACATGACTGCCTGCAGTTAGGATATTTTAAGGATCCTTTACCATTGAGAGATTAGATTCAGATTCCTTTTTTTGTCATTTTCAGAGTGTACCTCAATGGTGTCAAACGTACGGCCCGAGGGCTGCATCAGGCCCGCGAACAGGTTTTATCCGGCCCGCGGGATGAGTTTACTAAGTATAAAAATTAACCTGAAATTTTTGAATGAAAGAAACGGCTGTTCTAAATGTGTCCACTGGATGTCACAATAGCAATTTGTTGTATCTTTGTAGATGACAAAATAAACCACATGATGTTAGTACATAAGTTGAGGAAAATGATCAAACTACATAAATAACATCCTGTACTTTGATTTTGATATATATTTTTTTCCTTGATTGAAAATTAACACCAATGATAAACCCCATCCATCCATTTCCTACCGCGTATTCCCTTCGGGGTCGCGGGGAGCGCTGGAGCCTATCTCAGCTACAATCGGGCGGAAGGGGCGGTACACCCTGGACAAGTCGCCACCTCATCGCAGGGCCAACACAGATAGACAGACAACATTCACACTCACATTCACACACTAGGGCCAATTTAGTGTTGCCAATCAACCTATCCCCAGGTGCATGTCTTTGGAAGTGGGAGGAAGCCGGAGTACCCGGAGGGAACCCACGCAGTCACGGGGAGAACATGCAAACTCCACACAGAAAGATCCCGAGCCCGGGATTGAACCCCAGACTACTCAGGACCTTCGTATTGTGAGGCAGATGCACTAACCCCTCTTCCACCGTGCTGCCCCCAATGATAAACATTATCACATAATTTATTCAGAAAATATAAATAACAACAAAATAAATTATATAAAAAAACAAAAAACAACACTATGATTTTTGCCTTTTCAGAATGTGCTTTTACTATTTCTAAACAAAGAAAACAATCTGAAGTTGTCTTTATTTTTAAGTTATCGTGCCGTGATTTTACCAGTCCTGCCCACTTGGGAGTAGGGCCATGTGGCCCCCGATCTAAAATGAGTTTGACAACCCCTGGTGTACCCCTACACATAAAATGCTGTTTTCAACCAGCGCTGCAACTTTTTTGCACACTCTTGGCATTCTCTCGATGAGCTTCAAGAGGTGATGGTCTTCACTTCACAGGTGTACTTGAAGCTCATTGAGAGAATGCCAAGTGTGTGCAAAGCAGTAATCAGAGCAAAGGGTGGCGATTTTGAAGAAACTAGAATATATAACATGTTTTCAGTTATTTCACCTTTTTTTGTTAAGTACATAACTCCACGTGTGTTCATTCATAGTGTTCATGCCTTCAGTAACAATCTATCATGACAATCAATAGTCATGAAAATAAAGAAAACACTTTGAATGAGAAGGTGTGTCCAAACATACAGGTAAAAGCCAGTAAATTAGAATATTTTGAAAAACTTGATTTATTTCAGTAATTGCATTCAAAAGGTGTAACTTGTACATTATATTTATTCATTGCACACAGACTGATGCATTCAAATGTTTATTTCATTTAATTTTGATGATTTGAAGTGGCAACAAATGAAAATCCAAAATTCCGTGTGTCACAAAATTAGAATATTACTTAAGGCTAATACAAAAAAGGGATTTTTAGAAATGTTGGCCAACTGAAAAGTATGAAAATGAAAAATATGAGCATGTACAATACTCAATACTTGGTTGGAGCTCCTTTTGCCTCAATTACTGCGTTAATGCGGCGTGGCATGGAGTGGATGAGTTTCTGGCACTGCTCAGGTGTTATGAGAGCCCAGGTTGCTCTGATAGTGGCCTTCAACTCTTCTGCGTTTTTGGGTCTGGCATTCTGCATCTTCCTTTTCACAATACCCCACAGATTTTCTATGGGGCTAAGGTCAGGGGAGTTGGCGGGCCAATTTAGAACAGAAATACCATGGTCCGTAAACCAGGCACGGGTAGATTTTGCGCTGTGTGCAGGCGCCAAGTCCTGTTGGAACTTGAAATCTCCATCTCTATAGAGCAGGTCAGCAGCAGGAAGCATGAAGTGCTCTAAAACTTGCTGGTAGACGGCTGCGTTGACCCTGGATCTCAGGAAACAGAGTGGACCGACACCAGCAGATGACATGGCACCCCAAACCATCACCCAACCATGCAAATTTTGCATTTCCTTTGGAAATCGAGGTCCCAGAGTCTGGAGGAAGACAGGAGAGGCACAGGATCCACGTTGCCTGAAGTATAGTGTAAAGTTTCCACCATCAGTGTGCCATGTCATCTGCTGGTGTCGGTCCACTCTGTTTCCTGAGATCCAGGGTCAACGCAGCCGTCTACCAGCAAGTTTTAGAGCACTTCATGCTTCCTGCTGCTGACCTGCTCTATGGAGATGGAGATTTCAAGTTCCAACAGGACTTGGCGCCTGCACACAGCGCAAAATCTACCCGTGCCTGGTTTACGGACCATGGTATTTCTGTTCTAAATTGGCCCGCCAACTCCCCTGACCTTAGCCCCATAGAAAATCTGTGGGGTATTGTGAAAAGGAAGATGCAGAATGCCAGACCCAAAAACGCAGAAGAGTTGAAGGCCACTATCAGAGCAACCTGGGCTCTCATAACACCTGAGCAGTGCCAGAAACTCATCGACTCCATGCCACGCCGCATTAACGCAGTAATTGAGGCAAAAGGAGCTCCAACCAAGTATTGAGTATTGTACATGCTCATATTTTTCATTTTCAGACTTTTCAGTTGGCCAACATTTCTAAAAATCCCTTTTTTGTATTAGCCTTAAGTAATATTCTATTTTTGTGACACACGGAATTTTGGATTTTCATTTGTTGCCACTTCAAATCATCAAAATTAAATGAAATAAACATTTGAATGCATCAGTCTGTGTGCAATGAATAAATATAATGTACAGGTTACACCTTTTAAATGCAATTACTGAAATAAATCAAGTTTTTCAAAATATTCTAATTTACTGGCTTTTACCTGTATATATATATATATATATATATATGTTGTGTTGATCACAATATAACATTTTTCTCTACAAGACCCTGGATTCCACTTACGAGGACACTGTACTGCCAATTAATGGTGGAGGAAGGATATACAACATCACATTAGAATGAAGATGGCTGAAAACACATTCTAAAGTTCAGATGGCAGCTTTCAACTTGTTTTTGGTTTTATACTCATTGAGTTCCAAAGAGTTCAAACCGCCAAGAAAAATATGCATATAAAAAAAAAAATGCATGCTACAAGAGTTCAGGTCTTAGGGAGCTATAGGTCACATGACACTTAAAAATTGTATTGCAAGATCAAACAATCAATCAATGTTTATTTATATAGCCCTAAATCACAAGTGTCTCAAAGGGCTGCACAAGCCACAACGACATCCTCGGTACAGAGCCCACATAAGGGCAAGGAAAAACTCACTCCAGTGGGACGTCGATTTGAATGACTATGAGAAACCTTGGAGAGGACCGCATATGTGGGTAACCCCCCCCACCCCCTCTAGGGGAGACCGAATGCAATGGATGTCGAGTGGGTCTGACATAATATCGTGAGAGTCCAGTCCACAGTGGATCCAACACAACAGTGAGAGTCCAGTCCATAGTGGGGTCAGCAGGAAACCATCCTGAGCGGAGACGGGTCAGCAGCGCAGAGATGTTCCCAACCGATGCACAGGTGAGTGGTCCACCCCGGGTCTCGACTCTGGACAGCCAGCACTTCATCCAAGATGTACTGTACCAATTTAAGTTAAGACCATGTGTTTTATTACCTCTACTGGGAAGTCATCTATTTTCTGGGGTTTGTTTGTCTGTCTGTTAATTAGCTAGCAACATAGCTCAAAAACGTATGAGCAAATTTTGATGAAACTTTAAGCAAATGTCAATAATGGGATGAAGAACAAGTCAATACATTTTGGGGGAGCTCCAAGTACATAACTCCACATTTGTTCATTCATAGTTTTGATGCCTTCAGTGACAATCTACAATGTAAATACTCATGAAAATAAAGAAAACCCTTTGAATGAGAAGGTGTGTCCAAACTGTTGGCCTGTACTGTATGTGTATGATTGTTGATATGTATAATCTGTGCTGTTAAATTGATCACACACAGTGGTTAATTATGTCACCGAAATAAACTAATTTTATTCATTCATTCATTCATTTCAAGGTTTCTTTGAAATTACTCAACTGGTAAAAGCTAGATGTTTGTTAGAGGATCTCCTCTGCTGCATATATATGTACTTGCACTTGACATTATCATCAGCAGATTTGTGCAAAGGGGCCCTGAGGTTAGGCTGAAATACTGCTGAGGCTTCTGAGGAAGCCGCCCGCTTCAGAGAGAGTGTCGCCGGGCTAAATACCCACCCTGAGAGGGCGAAGAAGAAGTGAAAGAGCTCAGTAACTGAACCTTTCAGATCGGCCCTCAGGGGACAGCAGTAATTAAACAGTGATTAAATTAAGGGGCAATGCGGGCAAAGCACTGGCTGATTGACACTCTGCTGCCCCCACCCTCTCTCGCTCTGAGCTCGGTGGTGGAGCATTGCTTTCTATTGACCTCCAATTACTTGCCTTCTCTGAATTCTTCAAGGTCTAATTTTCCAAAACAGTTTTCTAAAATGTGTTCCAAGCCTGTAACACAGATGTTTTCCGAGAAAAAAAACAAAAAAACCCAGCTTCCAATAGTATCAATGTTTACTTTAGATAAACTCACAGCTACAAATCACTCGACTGTTGCGCCGGGAGTATTATCAGTCTTTGCTCGCAGATATGACTACCAAATCACAAGAAGTGTACGCATGCAGAATCCTAAGCAAGCGTTCCAAGCCTGCCGACAGGCAAAATCACAAGCTTTTTTTTTATCAAATACGTTGCAATGGGGGGAGGGGAGCTGGGATGCTATATATGATCTATGGTGACTCCTAAAGACCGAGGCAAATACACATATAGACGGACAGATAGATGCTGGACAACAGCAATAAAACCAGCGTTGGTAAATAATCGCAAAAGGCAAGCCGCTGAAATTGCCTTTCTCGGGAGGCTAAAATTCTCCACACGTTCCCGGCTTAACCTGCGTGCCACCGCACATCGCCCGCGGGGCGCTCGTATGGATTTTTATAAAGCAGACCTTGTGCAAATGAAAATACATATCGAGGGTCCTTAAACAATCTGTTAAGTCTTCCGCTAGTGGAGAAGGTGCTCTTAGTGCGTAATGAAAATTCCAAAAGCAGCACAGAGATGGATCACGGGCAGGCAAATAACAGGAGCCCACTTTAACGGATGAGCTGGAGATGACAGTTATTGATTAAGTGCTCAATGGGCGAACAGCCGCGAAAGGCCAGCAGACACCACGGCGGCTGGTGAAGGAATCATACGACTCGTACTCCAGGTACTCGGGCAACTCGCAGAGCGGGCGAGAGCTTGACATACTGCGGGCCGAATAGTTGACAAGCTGCTCAGGGCTTGTGGATTTCCTGTGTTTAAAAGTCGTTACAAATGTATATGAAATGTTTGCTGTGTATTCTAAGTATAGTGTAAGTCAGTGTTTTTCAACCTTTTTTGAGCCAAGGCACATTTTTTGCGTTGAAAAAATCCGGAGACACACCACCAGCAGAAATCATTAAAAAACGAAACTCAGTTGACAGTAAAAAGTGGTTGTCGCAATTGTTGGAAATGACTTTAAACCATAACCAAGCATGCATCACTATAGCTCTTGTCTCAAAGTAGGTGTACTGTCACGACCTGTCACATCACGCCGTGACTTATTTTGAGTTATTTGCTGTTTTCCTGTGTGTAGTGTTTTAGTTCTTGTCTTGCGCTCCTATTTTGGTGGCGTTTTCTCTTTTGTGTGGGTTTTCCTGTTTAGTTGTTTTTAATCCTTCTTTGTGGGGACATTGTTGATTGTCATGTCATGTTCGGATGTACATTGTGGACACCGTCTTTGCTCCACCGTAAGTCTTTGCTGTCGTCCAGCATTCGGTTTTTGTTTACTTTGTACCCAGTTCAGTTTTAGTTTCGTTCTGCATAGCCTTCCCTAAGCTCCAATGCCTTCTCTTAGGGGCACTCACCTTTTGTTTATTTTTGGTTTAAGCATTAGACACCTGGCCCTGCGATGAGTTGGCGACTTGTCCAGGATGTACCCCGCCTTCCGCCCGATTGTAGCTGAGATAGACTCCAGCACCCCCCGCAACCCCAAAAGGGATAAGCGGTAGAAAATGGATGGTTGGATTAGACACCTTTTTACCTGCACCCTGCCTCCCGCTGGTTCCGACATCCACAAAGCAATTAGCTACCGGCTGCCACCCATACTTGCCAACCTTAAGACCTTTGAATTCGGGAGATGGGGGAGAGGGCGGGGTGTGGGGGTGTCCGGGGTTTGATGGTAGCGGGGGTGTATATTGTAGCATCCTGGAAGAGTTAGTACTGCAAGGGGTTCTGGGTATTTGTTCTGTTGTGTTTATGTTGTGTTACGGTGCAGATGTTCTCCCGAAATGTGTTTGTCATCCTTTGTTTGGTGTGAGTACACAGTGTGGCGCATATTTGTAACAGTTTTAAAGTTGTTTATACGGCCACCCTCAGTGTGACCTGTATGGATATTGATCAAGTATGCCTTGCATTCACTTCTGTGTGTTTAAAAGCCACATATATTATGTGACTGGGCCGGCACGCTGTTTATATGGAGGAAAAGCGGACGTGACGACAGGTTGTAGAGGACGCTAAAGGCAGTGCCTTTAAGGCACGCCCCCAATATTATTGTCCGGGTGGAAATCAGGAGAAATTGCCCCGGGAGATTTTCGGGAGGGGCACTGAAATTTGGGAGTGTCCCGGGAAAATCGGGAGGGTTGGCAGGTATGCTGCCACCTACTGATATGGTATGGTATAACATGGTTACTCTGCCGAGCTCTAGACAGCACCGACACTCCACAACAACACATAATATGCAGACTATAATTACTGGTTCGCAAAAAATATTTTTAACCCAAATAGGTGAAATTAGAGAATCTCCTACGGCACACCAGACTGTATCTCGCGGCACACCAGTGTGCCGTGAGTGGTTGAAAAACACTGGTGTAAACGATAAACTATTGAAGACTGGCTGACAGGCATATGTGAATGTATGAAACATAAAAACATTTGCCAGAATCAACTTGGATAAGAATGCTGTCTTAAATAACAAGAGTTGGTTAGTGCCCAGGAATAGATTGTGTAACCTATGTACGGTGTAAGAGATGTAACAATAAACAGTAATAATGATAACCGGTTGGTATTACTGTTTTAAAATAAAATAATTTAAACTAAACTATGTCTGGTAACTGCACTTTGATAAACTCACTGACTGGCTGCCCCCAACTCACTAGCATAAATGCTAACATGAAAACAAGAAACATTGACGTCTTTCCCCATTAAGATTTGACACACCCCAATCTAAAGCTATAGAAAGTTAAAGTTAAAGTACCACTGGTAGTCACACACACACAAGGTGTGGTGAAATTACCCTCTGCATTTGACCCATTCCCTTGTTCCACCCCTTGGGAGGTGAGGGGAGCAGTGAGCAGCAGCGGGTGCCGCGCTCGGGAATAATTTTTTGGTGATTTAACCCCCAATTCCAACCCTTGATGCTGAGTGCCAAGCAGGGATGCAATGGGTCCCATTTTTATAGTCTTTGGTATGACTCTTGGTATAAACACATTACTGTCTGAGCAACTAAGCCAGTGGTTCTTAAACTGTGGTACATATACCACCGGTGGTACGCGGGCTCCATCTAGTGGTATGACAAAGAATCACCTAATTAATTATTCAAACATCGTGTCACTGTTCAAACTGTGTGTAATGTTACAGTGGCCAAACATATTAAATATGCTTGTTGAATAAAACCTCTGCCTTGTTTTTGATGAACATTTAGCCAAATGTTTTCTGAAGTGGTACTTGGTGAAAAGAAATAAACTGAACCTACAAGCTGAGCTCTCTTAAAGGGATCATATGATTTTTTTTTCTACATTTAAAACACTTCCTTGTGGTCCATTGGTCAACATTTTGCATTGATTATGTTTTACAGACCGTTTTAAAGTCGCTCTCTGACCGTCTCCTCAGGATGCGCTGTTTTGTGGGCGGTCTTATTTATGTTGCTCCACGTCATAGCGGGTCTACTGACAAATATAAGTTCGAACTATACGCTACTTTGTATTAGAAATGGCAAAATCGCAGGATGCATGTACAAATTTCCCTGGGGGAAACTGGAGGGTTGGAAGGTTTGGAAGGTAGGCCCAACAAACAGCTATTGGAGTTCTCCATTGCTGGTTGGACTCCAGCCTTTGAGTGACAAACTGGACTGAACTTCAACTTTGCCTGAGAAGCAGATCTTCTTTTAAAAAACAGTATGCCTCCTTTGATGTACTCTGCCATAAGTCTCTGCAAACCATGCCCTGATGGAAACACGGCAATAAATGTTTTTTAAAGCCATCATGAATATTCATATTACAACTCAGAACGGTTCCAACTGGTTCCAACCTCATTATCCATGGTCTGTGTGGCAGGTTTGCATGCCAAGTTATAGACAGGATCATAAAACACCCTTAAGGTTTACCTCAGTGGAATTCTTGGCTCTCCTGTGGGTCCAGTAAGAGGGAATCTTCAAGCGGAGGAGATGATTTGCCGGGTTAAAATCGTACTTGACTCGTGAAGTTTGGTTAAATTGTCCAATGCATTCAATCAAACCGTAATTGTTCAATGAGCAATGAGGCTTTTGGAGTGGAAACACAAACATTAAGAATGTATGGTTTCTTTTTTTTCTTATTCTCCATTATGGATGGCGCTATATGTGGTTTAAAAAAGGTGGCTCCTGTGAATAATCAAATAGCACTGGCAAGTTAGATGAAGGATGTCATTTCACAAAGCCATCACCCCAAAAATATATTTCGATTTCTTGTGCATGGAAGGCACATTTGACATGATTACCCCTTGGCATGTCCGCCCTCCGTGAGTGAATGCAGTTGTTGATAAGGCAATCATGGCACTGACATAGTGTAAATATATGAATATGTGCATTCATCTCGCTTGCAGATAAAGACATAAGGGCGCGGAAACACTTGAATGGACTTGTCTCCACATACCTGCCTCCCCGGCCGCCCTGCCTGTCCGAGGCGGCTTGACAGTACGGTGGCGTGCCCTTCATTATCATCGGGTAATACTCATCACAACGTTTTTTTCTCCATAAACCTCCGACGCCAAGTCTCACTCACAATGAGAAATAGGAGGGGGGAGATAAGGTGCCGGAGACCATTTCTCTTGACATTCACCACGGCGAACTCATCAGTCATGCTGTCAAAGGCGATGGTATTGGCTAGTTTGGGATTTATGAGGAATAATGATGGGTCAAAATATAAAGAAAATAAGCTGGTAAGGGTTGTGCTTTTACTTCTGCTTTTGTGTGTTGGAGGCACACTCTGCATAAAACCCAATTTATTTCGCCGGTGACCCCCTGCACTGCCTTCGCATTCAATCCCAACATGTTCGGGAGGGCCTGTTTGAGCTGGCCCTGGCATTTCCGCCTCACCTGATAAAGGACTACATAGGCGATAGCTCTATTAAAGAGAAGCAACATCGCCTCAGATCTCGTTCAAGTGAGTTTGTCACGTCCACTGGGCTGTTAATCGCCTTTTAATTCACGTGCAGCAAAAAAAAAAAAAGCCTTATCTCGGACTGAGGAACTTCTCTATGGAAATGGTGGCGAGAACAAAGCTAATGTTAAACAGTCCCGTTCCCTCTTCAAACTAGTGACAGGCAATGACAGGCGCTCCCTGGTGCAATTGACTTTGTAAACACGGCAGGCCACTTTGTATCAGCGGTGTGCCATCAGGTGTGGTGTGCCATCTCTGCTAGCCTAACATAACCAGAAATCATGATCATAATTAAAGATAAAAACAATTTTGTATTTACTTTCCCTAAATATCTACAATTATTCATATTCTCTTCATGTCATATTATGCTCGTTCCAGTGTTGTTGTTTTCAGTTTTAGTTTCTATCCAATCAGAATTCAGCTAGCTCATGTTGCCATGCTGTACGAAATCTGCCAGGGACCTTCATAATCAACAATGCGGGCGTCCGTGCACTGTAAGTGAACGGGGACATACAGTTGATAGACACTTGCGATAGCCAATCAGATCACGAGTTGTTGTCAGTAAGGCCTTCTAGCTGGCCTCACGTTGAACGTGACATTATCGCGTCCTGTGATTGGATACTCAACCGGGATCGTTAGCGGATGAATCCGAGAACACATAGAGTTGATAGACAGTTGCGATAGCCAATCAGATCACAAGTTGTTGACAGTAGCTGTTCTGTTACAACTAAAAGTTGTAAAGTCTTGTTGTTAAAGGGAAACATTATCACAATTTCCAAATGATTAAAACCATTAAAAATCAGTTCCCAGTGGCTTATTATATTTTTCGAAGTTTTTTCAAAATTTTACTCATCACGCAATATCACTAAAAAAAGCTTCAAAGTGCCTGATTTTAACCATCGTTATAAACACCCGTCCATTTTCCTGTGACGTCACATAGTGAAGCCAACACAAACAAACATGGCGGAAAGAACAGCAAGCTATAGCGACATTAGCTCGGATTCAGACTCGGATTTCAGCGGCTTAAGCGATTCAACAGATTACGAATGTATTGAAACGGATGGTTGTTGTGTGGAGGCAGGTAGCGAAAACGGAATTGAAGAAGAAACTGAAGCTATTGAGCCATATCGGTTTGAACCGTATGCAAGCGAAACCGACGAAAATGACACGACAGCCAGCGACACGGGAGAAAGCGAGGACGAATTCGGCGATCGCCTTCTAACCAACGATTGGTATGTGTTTGTTTGGCATTAAAGGAAACTAACAACTATGAACTAGGTTTACAGCATATGAAATACATTTGGCAACAACATGCACTTTGAGAGTGCAGACAGCCCAATTTTCATCAATTAATATATTCTGTAGACATACCCTCATCCGCGCTCTTTTCCTGAAAGCTGATCTGTCCAGTTTTGGAGTTGATGAGCAGGCCAGGGAAGCTAGGGTCGATAGGGGCTTTAGCTCGCTCGTCTGCGGGAGCAAACTGCCGCCATTGCTTGCCGTGCTACCGAGGCCCTTTGTCCCTGAATTGCTCACACACTCCGGCAGATTCAATGGGGGTCTGGCGGCAGATTTCTTTGACTTTATCGTTGGAAATGCATCTGCTTTGAGTGTCGCAGGATATCCACACATTCTTGCCATCTCTGTCGTAGCATAGCTTTCGTCGGTAAAGTGTGCGGAACAAACGTCCAATTTCTTGCCACTTTCGCATCTTTGGGCCACTGGTGCAACTTGAATCCGTCCCTGCTCGTGTTGTTACACCCTCCGACAACACACCGATGAGGCATGATGTCTCCAAGTTACGGAAAAAAGTAGAAAAAACGGAAAATAACAGAGCTGATTTGACTCGGTGTTTGAGAAAATGGTGGATTGCTTCGAGATGTGATGCCACGTTGTGACGTCATCGCTCCGAGAGCGAATAATAGAAAGGCGTTTAATTCGCCAAAATTCACCCATTTAGAGTTCGGAAATCGGTTAAAAAAATATATGGTCTTTTTCCTGCAACTTCAAGGTATATATTGACGCTTAAATAGGTCTGGTGATAATGTTCCCTTATAAAGTGTGTCATGCTTGTTGTCATGTCTGTGTGATCATGTTTTGTTTGGCCATGTGCTTTTTTGGATTTTGTCAGTTCCTGTTTTTTCACTCCCCGTTTTGTTTCCATGACAACCCATTAGTTTTCACCTGTCCTCATGTCACACACCTGAGTCATTTGCACTCACGCACCTGTTGTTAATCATGTCTGTGTTATTTAAGCTTTTCATTTTTCTGTCAAGACTTGGACTTTGGCGTGGTTTGTTTTCCCATGGTGCAAAGGATTTGGACCGGACATGGCGTGAAGGTAAATACATGATTTAATAATAGATTATAAAAAGAACAAACAAAAAGCGCTCACAGCGAAGGTACAAAACAGTGGCTTGAATAAAAAAAAACTTACGTGGGACGGCGTGGCGCAGTGGAAGAGTGGCCGTGCGCAACCCGAGGGTCCCTGGTTCAATCCCCACCTAGTACCAACCTCGTCATGTCCGTTGTGTCCTGAGCAAGACACTTCACCCTTGCTCCTGATGGGTGCTGGTTAACGCTTTGCATGGCAGCTCCCTCCATCAGTGTGTGAATGTGTGTGTGAATGGGTAAATGTGGAAGTAGTGTCAAAGCGCTTTGAGTACCTTGAAGGTAGAAAAGCGCTATACAAGTACAACCCATTTATTTATTTATAACTATGACCTGGACAGAGAAAGCAGCGTGTCAAGAGTGCAGCGCATGAATGTGATGTCGCCAGGCCGACTAACAGAAAATAAAAAGCTTAAATAACACAGACATGATTAACAACAGGTGCGTGAGTGCAAATGAATCAGGTGTGTGACATGAGGACAGGTGAAAACTAATGGGTTGTCATGGAAACAAAACGGGGAGTGAAAAAACAGGAACTGACAAAATCCAAAAAAGCACATGGCCAAACAAAACATGATCACACAGACATGGCATTTGTCATTTAATTAACATTGTTACATGTGTATTTGTCGCCATCATGTGGTCAGGGCAGTTAATATATCTTTGAGAAGTGTGTACTTTGAATTATTGACCGGAAGTTGCATAAGCAAAGCAGAAAAATGTACGCTATATGTTTTAATTGCTGATGCGTTTTAATTGATTTTTAAATGTGCCAGAAAATACCCGTTTTGTATACTGTTGATGTGATTCAATGCCAGGTATGGTGTAAATGTGAAGTGAAGTGAATTATATTTATATAGCGCTTTTCTCTAGTGACTCAAAGCACTTTTACTTAGTGAAGCCCAATATCTAAGTTACATTTAAACCAGTGGTGGCCCTGGGAGCAGGTGGGTAAAGTGTCTTGCCCAAGGACACAGCGGCAATGACTAGGATGGTAGAAGCTGGGATCAAACCTGGAACCCTCAAGTTGCTGGCACGGCCACTCTACCAACCGAGCTATACCCCCCCTAAATGTGTTCCTGTAGATTTTGTCTCCAGCAATGGTCATGTGGTGACATCAATGATGGTATTTTGAGAGGTAATCATTGAAGTCGGACATCACTGAAGGCCTAGGTGGGAAACGCACGGCCCGCCACTGCTTTGTATATACCACAAAGTCCACAATGTGCACGTGAATGATTCATTTCAAAGTCATTCCAAAGTAGATTTGTTGAGATGTATAGCGCATCCCTTTGGGGCCACACAGTAGGGATGTCCTCAAGCACCCAATTATTAGTTAGTTTCATATTATCAATTTTATTAATGACTTTTTTTTAAATATGTCTTGCAAGTGCCAGGAGGTGGCCCATAACTTCGGAAAAAGGATTGCTCCACTTACTGCCGTATTAATTATGTGTATGCATAACACCTGTAACGTTAACAACCTAGTAATAAAAATAAAAAAGCAGCCTTGCTCTTAGCTATTGCGCTAAATTATCAGAGGAGAGAATTTGGGGCACTTTTGATTCAAGTACGCATACGAGACCCCTTGAAGATGGAGGGTACTTGGAGATGTACGGAAATTAAGCCATGAGATTGTAGCCGAGGGGACGGGTAGATTGACAGCGACATTAGCCCTTCGGCACCTCGGTTGCATCACACGATAGACAGGGATGGCAAATTAACTCCTCTTAATAGCAGCGAGGGATTTACAGTCTGGTTGGTTTGAACCGCCGGACCGCATGAGAGCAAGAAATGAAGTGTAGTGTTTTCAGTCGCATCAAGAGGCTGTGAAGTGTTTTGGTTAATTGGCATACTGCAGCCAACTTCACACGCATTTATATTAATTTGAAATGAACTCGTGCGGAAGGCACGCCGTCCTATACTTCAAAAGGGTTCAAGAGGTCATAGTCAATTCGTTGGAATGTTCATCGACTTCAATACCAAACCGAGAGATGACACCTACTACTACTACTACAGTAGCTTTATGAAGTAATTTATGAATAATGTACAGCATTGTACTGAATGTAAACAATATTATAAGCTTCAATAATATTCACTTCTGAATAGTTTTTGCTGCACTAAATCAGCTATATTTAATGTATTACTTTATTGAAAACTTTTTTTTTAATGTTTTATACGTTCTACATCGCTAGCAATGGCGTCTGTGTTTCCTTTTCATCCACCGTGTTTGAAGGTTGCATAAAAAGTTGATGTTTGGGGACGTGGTGGGGAGGTGGGTAGATCGACCATGCCAGCAACCTGAGGGTTTCTGGTTCAATCCCCAGCTTCTACCATCATAGTCACGTCCGTTGTGTCCTTGAGCGAGACACTTCACCCTTGCTCCTGATGGGTCATGGTTAGGGCCTTGCATGGCAGCTCCCGCCATCAGTGTATGGGTCAATGTGGAAATAGTGTCAAAGCTCTTTGAGTACCTCAAAGTTAGAAAAGTGCTATACAAGTATGACCTATTTACCATTATATTTGCCCATAAATTGTTTACAGACAAGGCAAGCGCAAAAATAGTTTTCATCTTGCTATGTCCCTACTCTTCAGGGTGCAGCCTCCGGTCTTCAGGCCAGGGTCTTCTAAAGACCCCAAAAACGTGTTTTAAAACCCGTGGAGACCTGGCTATAACGCCCAGACTCTGGATCAATTTGCACCAGTCCCTCCGTAATTTTGACTGTGTTGAAACTTTTAACAAACATTTGAAAACTTTAGTAAAGCTTTTAGTTAATGCATCTTTTAACTATAATTTTTAATCCACTTTGTATATCCTTTTTATGTTGTTGCCCCTGTTGTTTTAAATTGAATTGTTGTTTTACTTCACCTATGTTTTGTACAGCGCTTTGTGATTTTATCTGTGAAAAGCGCTTCATAAATAAAATGTACTTACTTACTTATTTGACTTCCGACCTTGTAACTGAAACACTCAGAACCTGGCTGTGATGTCATTCCCATCTCCGACTTCCAACTTCCCAGGTAAATGGAATGCACCATACAGTAAGTTTTAACTTACCGTATTTTTCGGACTATAAGTCGCAGTTTTTTTCATAGTTTGGCCGGGCTCCAGAGCGACTTATATATTTTTTTTCCCTTCTTTATTATGCATTTTCGGCAGGTGCGACTTATACTCCGGTGCGACTTATACTCCAAAAATACGGTACTTATATGGTTGGGGGATATGGCAAAATAAATTATCACAATAATTGTTTTCATATCATCCGATCCCGATTAAAATCACTTTTTTTTTTTTTTTTTTCATTAAAGCGGATTGTCCCGTGCAGTACCGCATCCTTACTGTTCACTACTGCAGTACCTTGTAACAAACATTTCCAACATGTTTGATTGAGGTAATACATGCTAACAGCTGTCATTTTGTGCATACATATAATTGTGCCTACTAGAGGTGAAACAGTGCAGGTAACCCACGTTACGGTCTGTACCTGGTTTTAGGGCAACGGTTTTGCTTTTTTTTTCGGTATGTTTTGTTGCAGTGACGTGCGGTCACTGGAGGCAGGGCCTCACCTGCCATCATGGAAAAAAAAAATGTAAAAAGAAAAAAAAAAAATTAAATTGTTATATGTATTCAGTGATTATACTATAAAGTTATTTTTCATTTAACTTCACCAGTTTTAGATTATTTTTATTCAAAATCGCTGAAATTTCACATTTGCCGTTCAAATACTGAGAAGAGACGGTGCGGTGATCAGCAGCCAGTTGAGGCACGTCACTCAGTTGTGCCTCAACATGGATTGCGGACTCTGCTATATGAACTATATTATACATTTCCATAGTTTAGTTAGCTGAGGTATATAATGTACAGTGTATTTTGTCAACAACTGTATGTGTGTAACGTATTTCTTGTGCTGAGCAATCATAAAACACTGTGTGAGGCTTGCAGTAATCCCGCCTCCTGGTGCCGGTTAATGCACTCCCGCCGCAGAATGCACCCCCCGACGGGAGCGCCACACCAACCGAAGCCCACACCCAAACCCTCCACGTGCAAGACCGAATCCACCCAAAAAAAGTCACTTAACAAGAAGCCAAAAAGTGCAAAAACAACAATGCTCGCGCCGGAGGAGCCGTGAACGACTGCAGGGACACAACATTAGGTACACTTGCAGACGGCAGCACGGATTTCATATTTCATTCATTCACAACTCCTCCAACACGAACACCACTGTTCCCGCACTTATAGGTAAAGGTAAGACCATAATAACGTTTTTTTAATTAAATGTGCTTTTTTGTGTGCTACAGTTTGTATGTGTAAAGTTAAAGTTAAGTTAAAGTACCAATGATTGTCACACACACACTAGATGTGGTGAAATTTGTCCTCTGAGGGACAAATGAGGGAAGCAGTGGGCAGCAGCGGCGCCGCGCCCGGGAATCATTTTTGGTGATTTAACCCCCAATTCCAACCCTTGATGCTGAGTGCCAAGCAGGGAAGAATGCTGGTATGAGCTTTTAAACATAACCCGTTAACTGCTGCCAATCAAATGGTGAATAAGATACTCTTTAGGGTTCATATGTTTGTAAATCTGACTGTGATGAAGTCAGTGCCTCACCAGCCATCAACCTCACCGCACGTCACTGTTTTGTTGCATGCGTTATCAGCGTGTCTGCGTTGTGGCCGTAACTTTAATAAGTTACGGCTTTTAAGGAGAAAAACTCCAACTGGATCGGCAGCGCAAAGCAAGTGTGTCCCCGATGAAAAGCAGCCCGCTTTTCATCAGGGACATCGAGGGACACAAGTAGATTCTCTAAACACGAGTACAGTCTATATTAACACCAGAAAAAGATGCTAGATTGGTTGCTAGTCGTTTTTGATCAATTAAAAACAGTCATTAAAAAAAGTAATTTTAATTCTCACTAAAATGCATTGTACAATAAGCAGCAACACTTGAAAATATGGGAAAACGATATAAAAATATATGTTAATACTAATTAATAAAAGGTTTGTTTAAATGTATGTATACATTTTTGGAGCCTTTTTGAAGAAATTCATATGATTATGCAAATTATGCGATGAAGTAATGGTGACCACGCAACCACCACCACCACAGGTAACTAGGGGAAACCCTGAATGTCTTTCCCCATTCAGAAACATGTCTAAGCAATTATGATATTCAATTGTGCACATCGAACCTCGTAATCTTGATCGAGGATTACGAGGCCGAGGTGTTTTTATGATGCGTTCAAGGACTGAGTAGGACAGAGTAGGACGCCGCAATGTCCAAAATAATAAATAATAATAACAGATTTTATTTGTTACGCACTTTCATGTACATAAAGTGCTACAGTACAAGCCAATGTTAAAAAACAATAACAGTTTAACCATTAAAACTAAGACTAAAACACTATTAGTGAAGCCTAAGTGTGATGATCCGTTGACTGCATCATGTTTGTTTCTTAGTTTTTTTTCAAGGGATATCTGGAATCTGTCCTTAAGAGGGGGGTTGTACTGTGATGATCCGTTGACCGGATCATGTTTGTTTAGTTTGCATTTCCCTCAGTTCCTGTTTCAGCACTCCTGGGTTTTTGTTTCTTGGTTGTCATGGGTGCTGATTATTTTCACCTGCCTCTGATTAGTGTTAGGGACGCTAACCTGCTCCCGGGCACTAATCAGAGAGCTATTTATTCCTGCCTTTCGCCACAATCAGTCTGGCTGTTTTATTTGCTTCCATGCAACATGTTACGCCGATCCCTTTTTTCGATTCCTATGCTTGTTTTCCTTTTGCTAAGCTTTAGCTTTGCTCCCGTGCATTGGGCACAAGTTGCTTTTGTTTGCATCCTGTCTGATTTTGTGGACAATAAATCATTGTCTTACCTTCACATTGCCTCCGGAGTTCCTGCTGCATCCTTGGGAGAACAATCCACGCATCACGATGCGATGTGACACTAAGAACATTGCTTAATAGTGGGTTTTCTAACCGTGTGTTAATTTATTCATATATTAAATAAATTGGTCAAAAGACTTCAGTGTGTGTACAGGTACTTTCTGAACACATTCAACAATACCGCAAAAGTAATGATAACCGTGATAATTTTGGTCACAATAACCGTGAAATGTTCATACCCTTACATCACTAGATTAAACCTGCTGTCACGGCGTGGACTCAAACCAGCTGCTGAGCCCTCCGCTAACAGCGAGCTCGAACACGCCCCTGCTCGCGCTGAGAGCAGCACGCCCACGCAGCGACAAGCCTGCAGACAATCGTCAATCCGCACACCTGGGACTGATGAGGGCGAGCTGCTTAAAGGACCAGTGGACCCAAGGATCCTGGCGGGAACTTAGTTCTCAAATGGTGTACCGTAAGCGACAAGCTTTATGCTCTATCCTTGTTTCTTCTCCATGGCTTGATGTGTCCCCTGTCTTCTCCCGTGTTCTCGCAGTGTTTTCCTTCCGTTGCCCTGGATCTCGACTGCCTCCCTCATTCCTCGACTCCTCTCTCGCCCCGGATCTCCTTGCCCCATGGACTGCCTCGTTCCTTCGCTCTCATCAACACTTGGTAACACACACTTCAGCTAACTACACACATAGCCTCACACACACACACTCTTGGGTTTTGACACACTCCATTTCCTTAGGTTAGCTTATTTGTTAGTATCGTTTTGTATTATTACATATATATTGCAGTGATGTGCCATCATGGAAAGAAAAAAATGTAAAAAGAAAAAAAAGGTATTAAATTGTTATATGTATTCAGTGATTATACTATAAAGTTATTTTCCATTTAACTTCACCAGTTTTAGATTATTTTTATTGAAAATCGCTGAATTTTCACATTTGCCCTTCAAATACTGAGAAGAGCCAGTTGAGGCACGTCACTCAGTTGTGCCTCAACATGGATTGCGGACTCGGCTAACTGCTGGCCTGCTGTGCAGTGAGACCGTATTCCTATATGAACTATATTATACATTTCCATAGTTTAGTTAGCTGAGGTATATAATGTACAGTGTATTTTGTCAACAACTGTATGTGTGTAAAGTATTTCTTGTGCTGAGCAATCATAAAACTGCTGCGAAGACGCACTGTGTGAGGCTCGCAGTAATCCCGCCTCCTATTGGTTAATGCACCCCTGCCCCAGAATGCACCCCCCGACGGAAGCGCCACACCAACCAAAGCCCACACCCAAACCCTCCACGTGCAAGACCGAATACACCCAAAAAAAGTCACTTAACAAGAAGCCAAAAAGTGCAAAAACAACAATGCTCGCGCCGGAGGAGCCGTGAACGACTGCAGGGACACAACATTAGGTACACCTGCAGACTGCAGCACGGATTTCATATTTCATTCATTCACAACTCCTCCAGCACGAACACCACTGTTCCCGAACTTATAAGTAAAGGTAAGACCATAATAACGTTTTTTTAATTAAATGTGCTTTTTTGTGTGCTACAGTTTGTATGTGTAAAGTTAAAATTAAGTTAAAGTACCAATGATTGTCACACACACACGAGGTGTGGTGAAATTTGTCCTCTGCATTTGACCCATCCCTTGTTCACCCCCTGGGAGGTGAGGGGAGCAGTGGCGCCGCGCCCGGGAATAATTTTTGGTGATTTAACCCCCAATTCCAACCCTTGATGCTGAGTGCCAAGCAGGGAAGAATGCTGGTATGAGCTTTTAAACATAACCCGTTAACTGCTGCCAATCAAATGGTGAATAAGATACTCTTTAGGGTTCATATGTTTGTAAATCTGACTGTGATGAAGTCAGTGCCTCACCAGCCATCAACCTCACCGCACGTCACTGATATATTGACTATATATATAATAAATTAGTGTACATAATTTCGCCTGGTGTCTGTTGCCGTCATCTCCCCTTAGTCAAACACAACAAATAGGCATACATCAAAAATGCAATATTAAATGAATGGGATAATATAGAAATGTTAAAAAGCCGATTTTTAAAATAATGAACCTTCATAGTGCAACAATTGTGTTATCATTCTCAGACGGAGCACAAAAACAATTGTTTTCTGATCAGCGACATTCAAAACAGCAACAGCAGAACACCTTTGCCGTCCTCATTTTGAAACCCAAATATGTGTTTTTGTCTAATGGCATACAGATGACAGTATTGTTTCTGCAGCGCCATATGCAACTTTCCAATAAAGCAAAGAAACAAAACCCCGGGAGAACGTCATGTTGATTGTGTTCTCACCAGCTCCTTTTGCTTATTCCCACATGCAGTGACACAATGCTTTAGGCACAAAAAAGGCCAACAACAACAAAAGACAAAACCCGGTCTGCAAATCTGTGCCCAAGCAGCAAGGATGCATGTGCACACTTTGAACAGTGTACGTGCTCCACAACAGAGGGGCGCAAGATGTTTTTCAATGCATTTAGATGAGACCTTTAACAAAAGGTCCCTAATGCAGATATCAATGAAGCAGGGGACTGGGCTATTGCAGCGAAATTGGCTGACGGAGGGATGTCACCCCACGTGCATGAAAAATGATGGATCCCATTTGTAAACTTCTCCTCTATCCCGCAGCCTTGCGCTCTGCCTCATGGACACATGCACACGTCTCCCCTATACCCTTCAACGCCATCCACCCCCCGCGCCGCCCGGCTATTAAACAAGGAAGCAAACCTATGACTTTGCCTGCAAATAGCGAGTGGTCTGGTCAAAATTGGCACTTTAGCAAACGTTCAGTGCGACTGTCAGGAAGCCCGCCGAGGACCAAGAAGATCTCACACATGACAGAATAGATTAGCATGAGGCCATTGTTGTATCTCCTCATCCATCTTCCTTTCATTTTTCCGCACTGCTCCCAAAGGGCGTCAATGAAATGAAGGCCCAAACATGGGTAGCGATTTTTTTCTTAAATTAAATTGTGCGGGTTGGATTGTACAATTTCCACGTCTAGGCCTCTGATTTGAGAACCAAGAGCAACTCGTATAGGTCTGTCGGATAAACTTACGATGAGCTCACTGCCGCAATTCAAAAGCTTTTTGTGCAACACATCAGATTAGATTTATATCTCCTTTAACCACAAGAAGGCTCGGTTTCAGTTCCATTTAGAACCCTCGAGCTCTCTGTTACAGGACAGCTGTGCTTGAGTGGTGAGGAATGTAACCAAAAGGCCCAAAGATTTGATTCTCCCTCCAGTACTAACATGTATAATGCCATGTTTTTAATCATGACAATAACATGTTATCGTATCTCTTTTTGCAGATGTGGGACGGGTTCAGAATGCAAAACAATACAGTGTGACCTGATCAATAGATTGTACAAAGGCATAGGGTGACATGGTCTAAAACCTATTTCACGATATACAAAAGTACAATAGAATGCAGAATCCTTTGAGAACAATATACAGTTGTGGTTAAAGGTTTGCATACACTTGTAAAGAACATAATGTCATGGCTGTTTTGAGTTTCCAAGAATTTCTGTGATTGGAGCACATACTTGTTTGTCACAAAAAACATTAATGAAGTTTGGTTCTTTTATGAATTTATTATGGGTCTTCTGAAAATGTGACCACATCTGCTGGGTCAAAAGTATACATACAACAATGTTAATATTTGGTTAAATATCCCTTGGCAAGTTTCACTGCAAAAAGGTGCTTTTGGTAGCCATCCACAAGCTTCTGGCAAGCTTCTGGTTGAATTTTTGACCACTCCTCTTGACAAAATTGGTGCAGTTCAGCTAAATGTGTTGGTTTTCTGACATGGACTCTTTCTTCAGCATTGTCCACACGTTTAAGTCAGGACTTTGGGAAGGCCATTCTAAAACCTTAAATCTAGCCTGATTTAGCCATTCCTTTACCACTTTTGACATGTGTTTGGGGTCATCGTCCTGTTGCGCCCAAGACCCAACCTCCGGGCTGATGATTTTAGGTTTTCCTGAAGAATTTGGAGGTAATCCTCCTTTTTCATTGTCCCTCTTACTCTTTGTAAAGCACCAGTTTCATTGGCAGCAAAACAGCCCCAGAGCATAATACTACCACCACCACCATGCTTGACGGTAGGGTGGTGTTCCTGGGAAACATATAGCTAGGTATTGTCGCCAAACAGCTCAATTTTCGTTTCATCTGACCTCACACAGACAAAGATAAGACCTACTGGAGGAAAGTTCTGTGTATATACAGTGTGTATATACAGTGTCACACTGTATCATTTCGAATAGAAGCATTTCAAAACGTTACAAAAACTCCTAATGTAGCTGCTGACGTATGCGGTAACATATTAACATTCTTAACCTGGGTTCGATCGAACCCTAGGGGTTCGGTGAGTCGGCCTCAGGGGTTCGGCGGAGCCTCCGCCACGGAGATTAAGACACATCCGACTTATCGTGTAAATAAACACTTCTCCCTATCGGCGTATTATGGATGACCCCCAAACAATGTTCCCTCTAATTTTCCATCTGATTTGCAGGTTGTTTGATTGATCGATTGAAACTTTTACTAATTGATTGCAAAGGAAGAGAATACATTATATGAAACAGTACAGTTTACACAGTACAGTACATATTCCGTACAATTGACCACTAAATGATAACACCCGAATAAGTTTTTCAACTTGTTTAAGTCAGGGTCCACGTCAATCAATTCATGGTAATGTGTGTAAGGTGTGTAATTTGTTGTGAGTTCATGCACTGTTGGTTTTGTTCTTTGAACAAGGTGATCATGCAGGGTTCATTTTGTGCACCAGTAAAAAAAAACATTTAACTTTTTCTTGAATTGAAAAAACATTTTATTTTTCACTAAAGAAGGGTTCGATGAATGCGCATATGAAACTGGCTGGGTTTGGTACCTCCAACAAAGTTAAGAACCACTGTATTAAGTCATTTCCAGTTGTGTTATTTTCTCAAAACTATTATCAATCTATTTGTTAATTTACTGTTAATATTTGGGTGCTTTCTGCTCTAACATGATTCTATCTACATTTCGGTTGGAATTTTTTAAACACTTACTATTCTGTGTTTTCATCTTTGTTTATACTGTTTCATATCACTATTATCATGAGACAAAAAAAACACAGGATGGAGGTGTAAAAATATCACTTAAATACAATAAACGAAAAGACAACGTCTGACCTCATTTTTCCGACTAAGAAACTCTGTTTCCGACTTTGTTTCTTTATTTATTTAAGATTAAAAAAAAGTTATCTACCTCCCAATTACATTGCAATGGTAAACAATTCTACAGTAATGATGAATAAAAGTTTATATTATTTTAAATGGTTAATTGCATTGCTATTATACAATATTAATACCATATTTTTCGGACTATAAGTCGCAGTTTTTTTCATAGTTTGGCCGGGCAACAGTGCGACTTATATATGTTTTTTTCCTTCTTTATTATGCATTTTCGGCAGGTGCGACTTATACTCCGGTGCGACTTATACTCCGAACAATACGGTACATTGTATTCTAACCACTGTATAGTCTTTATCGAATATTTATTCAGTTAAATAGCATGATCTAGACAGGGGGTCAGCAACCCGTGGCTCTTTAGCACCGCCCTAGTGGCTCCCTGGAGCTTTTTCAAAAATGGAAAAAGATGGGGGAAAGATATATTTGTTGTTTTAATAATGTTTATGTAGAAGGACAAACATAACACAAACCTTCCTAATTGTTAGAAAGCCCACTGTTTAATATGTTTGGGTTTATGCTTCACTGATAACAGTATCTGGCCAGCGCCGTTTTGTCCTTCTAATTTTGGCGAACCTTGAACTCACAGTAGTTGGTTTTCGTGTAAATAAATGATAAATGGGTTGTACTTGTATAGCGCTTTTCTACCTTCAAGGTACTCAAAGCGCTTTGACACTACTTCCACATTTACCCATTCACACACACATTCACACACTGATGGAGGGAGCTGCCATGCAAGGCGCTAACCAGCACCCATCAGGAGCAAGGGTGAAGTGTCTTGCTCAGGACACAACGGACATGACGAGGTTGGTACTAGGTGGGGATTGAACCAGGGACCCTCGGGTTGCGCACGGCCACTCTCCCACTGCGCCAACTTTCTCCTTCGCTGCCACAAAAAGACGTGTTTTATGCCACTCCCTCCTTGTCTCATTTTGTCCACCAAACGTTTTATGCTGTGCTTGAATGCACAAAGGTGAGCTTTGTTGATGTTATTGACTTGCGTGGAGTGCTAATAATCCATGCTAGCATGCTTTTTAGGCAAGCTGTGTGTATATATTGCATCATTATGCCTCGTTTGTAGGTACATTTAAGTTCATTTAATTTCCTTGACTTATGTCCTCTGTGTATTTGATTTATATGTTTATGTCTCATGACACATCATCTGTATGTAATATTGGCTGCATTTCTGATTGTGTGCCATGTTGTTCCAGACCACAGCAAACGTTACCATGTTGTTCCAGACCACAGCAAATGTTACCGTGTTGTTCCAGACCACAGCAAACGTCACCCAGCTTGCAAAAATTGCAATAAATCCATTAGAAGAAGACAGCCTGTCCTTTCCTTTAATTTGGGCACACACATCTATACCTTTGGCAGTTTTAAGCCAGTAATTTCCAGGTGTTATCACACCGTCTGAGACGCTAACTTAATGCGTTACCTTCATTATAACACTTACATAAGGCTTTTAATGTTTTGCGGTTCCAGACAGATTATTTTGTTGTATTTTTGGTCCAATATGGCTCTTTCAACATGTTGGGTTGCCGACCCCTGATCTAGACAAAAGGTATGAGTCGGTCTGCATAAAGCCAAATATTTAAAGTAAATTATTGCATACTGTTCTAATGTGTGGCACCTTGAGACACGGATATGTGGATTGAATGTCTAAAAGTAACATGTCTTCCTTCACTTGTTATTTTTGCAATTGTTTTCATTTGTAAAATCGCAAATCGCAATCACAATTTTGGAGAGAAAAAAATTGCAAAACTTCAATTCTAGTTATATACTCACTAGAACAGTGGTTGGGAACATATTCTAAGTAACACAGACTTCATTTAGAGCTTTTTGGACACTCGAGGAACATATTCTAAGTAAAAAAGACTTAATTAAGAGCTTTTTGGACACTAGGGGAACATATTCTAAGTAACAAAGACTTAATTTAGAGTTATTTGGACACTAGGGGAAGATATTCTAAGTAACAAAGACTTAATTTAGAGTTATTTGGACACTAGGGGAAGATATTCTAAGTAACAAAGACTTAATTTAGAGCTTTTTGGACACTAGGGGAACATATTCTAAGTAACAAAGACTTAATTTAGAGTTATTTGGACACTAGGGGAACATATTCTAAGTAACACAGACTTCATTTAGAGCTTTTTGGACACTTGAGGAACATATTCTAAGTAAAAAAGACTTAATTTAGAGCTTTTTGGACACTAGGGGAATATATTCTAAGTAACAAATACTTAATTTTTAGTTGTTTGGACACTAGGGGAACATATTCTAAGTAACAGAGACTTAATTTAGAGTTTTTTGGACACCAGGGGAACATATTCTAAGTAACAAATACTTAATTTATAGTTTTTTGGACACTAGGGGAACATATTATAAGTAACAAAGACTTAATTTAGAGTTTTTTGGACACTAGGGGAACATATTCTAAGTAACAAAGACTTAATTTAGAGTTATTTGGACACTAGGGGAAGATATTCTAAGTAACAAAGACTTAATTTAGAGCTTTTTGGACACTAGGGGAACATATTCTAAGTAACAAAGACTTAATTTAGAGTTATTTGGATACTAGGGGAACATATTCTAAGTAACAAAGACTTAATTTAGAGTTATTTGGACACTAGGGGAACATATTCTAAGTAACAAAGACTTAATTTAGAGTTATTTGGACACTAGGGGAACATATTCTAAGTAACAAAGACTTAATTTAGAGCTTTTTGGACACTAGGGGAACATAGTCTAAGTAACAAAGACTTAATTTAGAGCTTTTTGGACACTAGGGGAACATATTCTAAGTAACAAATACTTCATTTAGAGCTTTTTGGACACTAGGGGAACATATTCTAATTAACAAAGACTTAATTTAGAGCTTTTTGGACACTAGGGGAACATTTTCTAAGTAACAAATACTTAATTTATAGTTTTTTGGACACTAGGGGAACATATTCTAAGTAACAAAAACTTAATTTAGAGCTTTTTGGACACTAGGGGAACATATTCTAAGTAACAAACACTTAATTTAGAGCTTTTTGGACACTAGGGGAACATATTCTAAGTAACAAATACTTAATTTTTAGTTTTTTGGACACTATGGGAACATATTCTAAGTAACAAATACTTAATTTATAGTTTTTTGGACACTAGGGGAACATATTCTAAGTACAAAAGACTAAATTTAGAGCTTTTTGGACACTAGGGGAACATATTCTAAGTAACAAATACTTAATTTTTAGTTTTTTGGACACTATGGGAACATATTCTAAGTAACAAAGACTTAATTTAGAGTTATTTGGACACTAGGGGAACATATTCGAAGTAACAAAGACTTAATTTAGAGTTTTTTGGACACTAGGGGAACATATTCTGAGTAACAAAGACTTAATTTAGAGCTTTTTGTACACTAGGGGAACATATTCTAAGTAACAAATACTTAATTTAGAGCTTTTTGGACACTAGGGGAACATATTCTAAGTAACAAAGACTTAATTTAGAGTTATTTGGACACTAGGGGAACATATTCTAAGTAACAAAGACTTAATTTAGAGCTTTTTGGACACTAGGGGAACATATTCTAAGTAACAAAAACTTATTTTAGAGTTATTTGGACACTAGGGGAACATATTCTAAGTAACAAAGACTTAATTTAGAGTTATTTGGTTAGGGTTAGGGTTAGAGGGTTAGGGCCAGGGTTAGAGGGTTAGGGTTATAATAAGGCCATGCCGAAAAAGGCTTTAATAAGTACTTAATAATGACTAGTTAAGAGCTAATATGTTACTAATTTGCATGTTAATAAGCAAATAATTAATGGTGAATATGTTCCCCATACTAAAGTGTTACCATGTTTTTTTACTGGTGCACAAAATGAACCGTGCATGAACATCACCTTGTCCAAACAACAAAACCAACACAGTGCATAAACTCACAACAAATTACACACCTGCAAATCCGTCTGACTTCTGCTGTTGCCGTATCCGTAATACGCCGACAGGGAGAAGTTTTTATTTACACGATGAGTCGGGTGTGTCTCGACCTCCGCCGAACCCCTGAGCCCGACTCACCGAACCCCTAGGGTTCGATCGAACCCAGATTAAGAACCACTGCACTAGAATAAAAGAACAAAATAAAAAGAATAGAAAGGCACTGGAACAGATAATTATCAATGCCCATTGTTTCCTAGAAATTTGGAATCAGAGCAGAGTCCAAGAGTTTAACTTATAAAATGGTTGCGCTCTACAAGAGAAAATCTTGATTAAATCATGCCGACCTGTGATAATAAGCATTTTAAAGGAAACAATGATATATAGCAAATCATCCTTAAATAAATGACCCGCGCTGCTGAGGCAAATTTGCTGGAAAATGAAAACTTCCCAGCGGAATGTAAGGTCCGCCTTTGCGCTGACATTGTGGTTTGTCTGATGGAGCGACTTTGAGAGGGTTTCGCGGGCTGCCGCTGTGGTGTCAAAGCTGTGCCTGAGGGCGGGTGAGAGGTAAATTTGCCAAGTTAATCACATAATGAGGCCAATTAAACAAAGGAGGGAAGCAGGGCGAAATGGGAGCTGCCACGAAGCCTTCAACAAATGAGGCTCGGCTGATTCCCTCTGGACACACTGGCTGGACAACAACCCAAATGGTCCTCCAGTGGGCCTCTATTTATCCAGTATATCACATTTAATGTAGGAAACATAGACTAGATGGTCCTCCAGAGGAAGAAGTTAAATGGTGTTGTTTTTTTAGCACGCACCCTTAGATGGGGACAACATTTATTAGGGAAACTGCGGCAGCAAATTAAAGTGATGAAACGTACATGAAACTCAGAGCAAAGGGTTTTTATGTCAATTATGCTAATTAGAGATCACACTTGCAGCTAACACTGTACTGCACCATCCTAACTTTACTGTTGATCAAGATATGCCTGCTAGCACTCTATGTCAAGTTACTAAACATAACAAATAACATCAATTTAGGAATATACATGTAAAATTAACTATGCAGTCACAACAATGTTTAAGGACTTACACCAAAGTCCGGTTGCTATGTAAGTGAAGTAGCCACGGGACATTCTTTCCAGCAGTTTTTATGAAAACAATTCAAATGATGAATATTGAACGAATGATGTACTAAAACAGGATTTAAAGGCCTACTGAAATGAAATTTTCTTATTTAAACGGGGATAGCAGGTCCATTCTATTTGTCATACTTGATCATTTCGCGATATTGCCATATTTTTACTGAAAGGATTTAGTAGAGAACATCGACGATAAAGTTCGCAACTTTTGGTTGCTGATAAAAAAAGACTTGCCTTTACCGGAAATAGCAGACAATATGCGCGTGACGTCACAGGTTGTGGAGCTCCTCACATCTGCACATTGTTTACAATCATGGCCACCAGCAGCGAGAGCGATTCAGACCGAGAAAGCGACGATTTCCCCATTAATTTGAGCGAGGATGAAAGATTTGTGGATGAGGAAAGTGAGAGTGAAGGACTGGAGGGCAGTGGGAGCGATTCAGATAGGGAAGATGCTGTGAGAGGCGGGTGGGACCTGATATTCAGCTGGGAATGACTAAAACAGTAAATAAACACAAGACATATATATACTCTATTAGCCACAACACAACCAGGCTTATATTTAATATGCCACAAATGAATCCCGCATAACAAACACCTCCCCCCTCCCGTCCATATAACCTGCCAATACAACTCAAACACCTGCACAACACACTCAATCCCACAGCCCAAAGTACCGTTCACCTCCCCAAAGTTCACACAGAACATATATTTCCCCAAAGTCCCCAAAGTTACGTACGTGACATGCACATAGCGGCACGCACGTACGGGCAAGCGATCAAATGTTTGGAAGCCGCAGCTGCATGCGTACTCACGGTACCGCGTCTGCGCATCCAACCCAAAGTCCTCCTGGTAAGAGTCTCTGTTGTCCCAGTTCTCCACAGGCCAATGGTAAAGCTTGACTGTCATCTTTCGGGAATGTAAACAATGAAACACCGGCCGTGTTTGTGTTGCTGAAGTCGGCCGCAATACACCGCTTCCCACCTACAGCTTTCTTCTTTGCTGTCTCCATTGTTCATTGAACAAATTGCAAAAGATTCACCAACACAGATGTCTAGAATACTGTGGAATTTTGCTATGAAAACAGACGACTTAATAGCTGGCCACCATGCTGTCCTAAAATGTCCTCCACAATCCGTGACGTCACGCGCTGACGTCATCATACTGAGACGTTTTCAACAGGATATTTCGCGCGAAATTTAAAATTGCACTTTAGTAAGCTAACCCGGCCGTATTGGCATGTGTTGCAATGTTAAGATTTCATCATTGATGTATAAACTATCAGACTGCGTGGTCGGTAGTAGTGGGTTTCAGTAGGCCTTTAAACTATAGTACTAATTTCTATTTACGTCGTCAAAAAGGCTTGATGAAACCATTAAAACTATCTATATATCTATCTATCTATCTATCTATCTATCTGTCTATGATGAAAAAGTGTACACATTTCTAGTGAGGCATGATATGTTTTTGAGTTTACAAAAGTCCTCAAAAGTGTTTCAGTTGACGGTATAATAGCAATATTAGTAAATACAAGCTTACTTTAGAGCACAGTTAACAGAAATACAAATAAAATCATTATTAAAATAATCATGAATGATTGTATTGCTTTGTTATCTATATAACACAAAGTTAAGATGTAGAAGTGTTTTTCAAAGGTTAGCGTATGTTCACCTACATTGTTTTGGTTTGCGTATTTTTCATATACAAAATGCATAAAAGTGGCCCTCGCATCCTTCAATTTTTCTCTATGTGGCCCTCGCTGGAAAATGTTTGAACACCTCTGATGTATGCAGTACTCCCGCCACCCCGCAGGGGGCAACAGCGAAACATATGTGTCACAATGAAGCAGCAGTGTGGTAGGTAGAAGAAAACTACTCATTCAACCATGGAAAAAAATCCAAATAAATTACAAAAATGGGACTTTTAAGGACTGGACAACAAAGTATGAATGTTCTACTCCGAGCAAGTGGTCGAATCTTTGCTTTCTGGTGAACCTTTTAAGCGACACACACATTGATCCTGACAAGCAGCAACAAATGGTAGAAATCCCAGCGTGTAAACTTCATCACGAAACTTGGTCAAACATTTGTATAATTTGTGCAAAAATATATTGACTTTGTTTTGTATTGAAATTGCTGACTTCGTGATGTCTTTTGTGTTTGTGGTTGTGTTTTTTCTGAGAGTAACGATCAAAAGCTTGTTTGATACATGCAGTGCTAAATTTGACCAGTAGAGGGCGACAACGCTAATAGTGATAAGTCACATACAATGTTTGCTGTGTGAATGTTGTGTATTTCCCATATGTGTAAACGTTGTAGTTTATTGTGTGAATATATTAACACTAAACCTACTTTATTTATGTAAAATAGACATTATCATCTTGTTATGTTTATTTTTGTATGTTCATAGTGTCAGTTTTACAAACCAAAAGGAAGGAAGAAGTGTAAAGAAATAAAAGAAAGAAGGAACATCAATCCTCAACAAAAACTAGAGCTGCTTTTTCTTCATACTGTTAACTATCTGCACACGCTGGAAACGAGTAACGAGGGGCGAATAATGAATTTATTGACAGTGCGGTGTGAAAGCCGATGTGTTTACTTTGCAATTAAAGTTGGTTGGGGTTTTTAAATTGGTAAAAACTAAAGTCAAGAACCTTTACCCAAAAAACACATCTCTTTCCATACAAAACTAACTAGAACTTGCTATAATTGTGCGATAGCTCTTTCAAATACTAAATACATTCTGTGTTCTAGTAGTCATACAAAAAGAGCCTATTTAATAAAACTTGATACAAAAATAACAGGATAAAAAAAAATCTAAAAAAATATTGGTTTAATTTATGTTTTACAGGCATAAAAACCCACCTATTTAATGGAAACAGAATAAATAATACACATATTGATTCTCTTTTCCATTGATTTATGTTTTCTATAATATAGCACTTACAATGTATCCCTTTACCGACATTATGTCAATACAGCTCCTGTTATTATACCTCTCCAGGACCGGCAAGAATGTGTTCTGCTGATGGTTTGCTTGATTATAACTGCGTTGTTGACACGAGTTTCTGACAACATGAGTGCCACTTTAAAGATGAATCACTCCAGCTACAATTAGACCTCTGTGAGTACTTCCGCCATGAATGTAAACAAAAGCCTCGCACAGGTCCTCACGGGGGGGTCAAAGTTCACAAGGGTCATATCTGAACAAGATGGATGGCAGCATAACAGGAAGAGAGGCTGATCATACATGCTCAAGGATTGGAGAATTATGTCTCTTTACTACATATAGAACATTTCAGCTTTGGCAAAACTGGCCTGGAGAAAGAAGAAGCCCCGGAGATCCCAAAATAAGGTATCGGCAAAAATGTTGGAAATTGCTTTCTTCCATAAGATATTTTTCATACCAGATATCGGATCAACCCTAGTGTGATGAGATTAATGTTTTTCAGATCTCTTCAATGTTGTCGATTGTTTCAAAAAATGTGTCCTTTTCGTTACGTTGTTGTTAGAAGCAGTAATGTACAAAGTCCAAAACTGTCATGTCTGTGTGACCATGTTTTGTATTAGTCATGTGTTGTTTTGTTTAGTTATTGGACTCTTTAGTTTCTGGCTTTTGACTCCCTTGTCTTGTTTCCATGGTTACCCATTAGTTTCACCTGTTCCACGTTTGGATTCATTGTGCACTCTTGTTTGTCACCATAGCAACCCATTAGTTTTCACCTGTCACGTCACGCACCTGTTTCACGTTTTGAGTCACGCACCTGTTTTCGTTAATCATGTCTGTAGTATTTAAGTTCATTGTTTTCAGTTTGTCTTCCTGGCGACATCCCGGATTCATACCCCTGTCACACTCTTACCTCTGCGCACTTAATAGTCCATGCCAAGTACGTTTTTTGTTTATTAATGTCACAGTTAGTGTTTTTGTTTAATTGTTCACAGTTTCTGCCTATGTGCAAGTTTTGTTTTCAATAGCCTAGTTTAGTACCTCCACCCTTGTGCGCGCCTTTTGTTTGCATCCTTTTTTTTTTGTAGTTATAGTGTTTAAATAAATCATGTACTCCCCTTCACGCCACGTATGGTCCAAATCTTTTGCACCTCGGGAGAACAAACCACGCCATAGTCCAAGTCCTGACAAAAACCAGTGAAGTTGGCATGTTGTGTAAATAGTAAAAGAAAACAGAATACATTGATTTGCTAATCATTTTCAATTTATATTCTATTATAATCATTAACTTAGAATTTAATGGCAGTAACACATTGCAAAAAAATTGTCGCAGGGGCATTTTTACCACTGTGTTACATGGCCTTTCCTTTTAACAACACTTAGTAAACGTTCGGGAACTGAGGAGGCCAATTTTTTAAGCTTTTCAAGTGGAATTATTTCCCATTCTTGCTTAATGTACAACTTAAGTTGTTTAACATATATGAGTGATGATTAATCATATCCAGGTTAAGGCTTAACCCAGAAGATGCACACATTGTTACACTGTCTGTGATCACGATCAGAGGCAGCCGATTTAGCTTCAAAACAAATTTAGATTAGGTAACTTGTTGGTATTGCAGCGACAAACGTTCTTATTATCAACATGCATCAAGTTGAGGATGGCGCAAGCAAAACAGCTACATTGACAACAAGCAGAGGAGAACGCCAAGCTGGCAGAGTTTAACTGAGTCAATGTTGTCGACAAAATTACCACAGTTAAGTTAAACATATGCCTTTGCTAAATAGACAGCCACCACCACAGCTGATCAGTCGTGCAATTCCTTAGAGAGGCACAATTACAGCAAGGATGAACCAACTGTACTCCACAAACAAGAGCATCAAGTTGCAACCACTGGCTGGATGTTAATTTATTTTGCTGACTGGAGAACATTGGCCATCTGTAAGTAATCACAACGAGCTGAGGTCAAAAAAAGAGATCAGTATTGTCATCTGAAAAGGTAAACAAGCTTGTTGGTTTAAACAAGTGGTTCTTAACCTGGGTTCGATCGAACCCTAGGGGTTCGGTGAGTCAGGCCTCAGGGGTTCGGCGGAGGTCGAGACACACCCGACTCATCGTGTAAATACAAACTTCTCCCTATCGCCGTGTTACGGATACGGCAACAGCTGACTGGTTTGCAGGTGTGTCATTTGTTGTGAGTTTATGCACTGTGTTGGTTTTGATGTTTGAACAAGGTGATGTTCATGCACAGTTCGTTTTATGCACCCGTAAAAAAACATGGTAACATTTTAGTATGGGGAACATATGTGGTAATCTGAAATCTCCTTGTTCATTTCTGTTGTTGTTTGCACACAATGTTCACTCTCTCTCTCATCCTCAGTATGGAGTGCAGCTGGTGCGAGGCAGCTGCACACACCTGACATTAATTAGGAGCAGCCTATTTAACCTGGCTGCTGACGGCCTGTGAGCGCCGGAACTTTGTTACTGCTTGCTACCTGTTTATCTTGCCAGAGAACTCACTAGTTCGTCGTGTGCTCTTCATATCAGGTTTGCCTGTATATTTCCTAGCCTTGTCTAGCGTTTTCATTTTGTACTTTGTTTAGCTATTTACTTCTTTCATGAAGTATGTTTTCCTAGCCTTGTCTAGCGTTTTTAGTTTGTACTTTGTTTTATATTAACTTCTTTCATGAAGTATTTTTTCCTAGCCTTGTCTAGCGCTTTTAGTTTGTGTGTTATCTCTCGTAGTAGTTTTTTTTTACATGGTGTGTTTTGTTGTGTTTACCACCATCGCCTTTATTTTGCTACTTTGTGCTTCCTCCTAAATAAACGGAAGAGCTATTGTACACAATAAGTCTCTGCATCCTTGGGATCCACCCTACCAATTCCTAACAACATATTCACTATTAATTAGTTGCTAATTAACATGCAAATTAGTAACATATTGGCTCTTAACTAGTCATTATTAAGTATTTTTTAATGCCTTATTCGGCATGGCCTTATTATAACCCTAACCCTCTAACCCTGGCCCTAACCTAATAACTCTAAATTAAGTCTTTGTTAATTAGAATATGTTCCCCATACTAAAGTGTTACCAAAAACATATAACTTTGTATTGAATTTGAAAAAAAAAAACATTTTATTTTTCACTAAAGAAGGGTTCGGTGAATGCGCATATGAAACTGGTGGGGTTTGGTACCTCCAACAAGGTTAAGAACCACTGGTTTAAACTAAAGAAGAGTAAATGCAGATGTAAATGGTGCACTATGTTAACTATGTTTAGGAGTGTGTTAACTACATGACCGATTAGTAACTACACCATGTTTGCAATATTATTGAAAAATACTTTCAAAATCTGCACTTAATTCTTAATATACTGTAGTTACTATCACCACGTTTTGAGTTAATCAATGACTTGCAGTTCAGTAAAATATATATATATCCATATATATAGTATATATATATGTATATATATATATATATGTCCTGGGCATGACGTTAAAGTGCATCCGGCAGTGGAGGCTCCTCTGTGGGGTCTTGGGGCACTAGGAGGTTAACCCCTTTACTACTGTTACCCCAGGTGGACCTTGGCAAAGGCCTAGTACCTGACTGCCCCCTAGCTAGGGATACGGTGAAGACCTCTACGGCGGAGCAGGCGGAAGACGGTAGATTTAAGAACTACCACAACGGCTGCGATGGCGGAAGAAGGCTGCAGCAGAAAAGGGTCCTCAGTCGTCTTAGACTCCATGCCACTGGACCCTGACCCGATTCTGTCAAGGATCGTGTGGTGACTGTCTGTGCACCAGTCTCCCCACGTTAAACAACGTCACGCACAGGCATCCTCCATAAAGGGATACACCCCTACCAGGAGGATCGTCATACTCGTTCGAGTGACCGCCGATGATGATGATGATATTCCATATATTCCATTTGTATCCAAATATTGGGGTATTGTATTGAGCAAATTTTATTCATGCATGCAAATAAAACCCATGATTTTATTGATGTCGCTTAGGATTTCTATCGTGATATATATTGATATTGTTGAAAGGCGTTGGAAAGAGAATGCTAATAACGTAGCAATTGAGATGTTCTGTTCTCTTCAGTTCTGAAGATTCGTCTTTGCTTTCCTTTCGCTACGGGTCAGACTCTGGCTTGTGTATATATGCTAGTGATGGGTCCGGCAACACCGATGCATCGGCGCATGCGTCGAGCTCATAGAGCGAAACCCTGTGTCGGTGCGCGTACCGCTTTTAGAAAGTCACGTGACCGATCATGAGCTGTTTTGGTCACGTGACCGTTACGCGAACTGTGTCGCACTGACGCCTCCTCTGTGCCCTGTGAGCGGGTCTTTTCTACAGCCGGAGAAATAATAACTAAGAAGAGAAAGCGTCTAAAATTGAATACGTTGGAAAAACTGTTTTTTTTTAATAAAAATGTGTAAAAAAAAAATAATAATAATTTCCAGGTCCACAAGCATCCTCATTCACAACACGTTCTCTTAGATTTCCATGTTATGATACATGTTCACATTATTTATTGACTGTATCTTAAAAAGACAAATAATATATTTTTATTTAAATGAAGTTATGAAATAATCCTAAATGAAATACAATGACTTGGTTTATATTATTGTATATACTAGGTCAGTGGTTCTCAACCTTTTTTCAGCAATGTACCCCCTGTGAATTTTTTTTTAATTCAAGTACCCCCTAATCAGAGCAAAGCATTTTTGGTTAAAAAAAAAAGATAAAGAAGTTAAATACAGCACTATGTCATCAGTTTCTGATTTATTAAATTGTATAACAGTGCAAAATATTGCTCATTTGTGGTCTTTCTTGAACTATTTGGAAAAAAGATATAAAAATAACTAAAAACTTGTTGAAAAATAAACAAGTGATTCAATTATAAATAAAGATTTCTACACATAGAAGTAATCATCAACTTAAAGTGCCCTCTTTGGGGATTGTATTAGAGCTCCATCTGGATTCATGAACTTAATTCTAAACATTTCTTCACAAAAAAAAAAAATCTTTAACATCAATATTTATGGAACATGTCCACAAAAAATCTAGCTGTCAACACTGAATATTGCATTGTTGCATTTCTTTTCACAGTTCTTTTTGACAGACATTTTAGTGACAAACCTGAGCTTGTGCTTCACTAAGTTTATGAACTTACATTCATATTTTGTTGAAGTATTATTCAATAAATATATTTATAAAGGATTTTTGAATTGTTGCTATTTTTAGAATATTTAAAAAAAATCTCACGTACCCCTTGGCATACCTTCAAGTACCCCCAGGGGTACGCGTACCCCCATTTGAGAACCACTGTACTAGGTCATAAAATTAGTGTCAGTTGAGTCGGTCCATAGGTTGCCTGTAGGGATTTTTAATGTCCAGCAGATGTCAGTATTTAGTGACACAGTATCAATACAGTTTTGCAATGTGTCGAAACGCTTCATGACGCCTCATCAACCCATCACTAGTATATACAGTTGGATGCTAAAATCCTCAGCTGTCCCCAATTGTGATACAAAAAGCAGCACAATAACGCAGTCACAGCTATCTGCAGAGGGCAGGGTCTGGAGGAGGTCATTTGCATGTAAATAAGACCGTCCACAAAACTCAAGAAACCAACAGGAAATGGCTTGTGTCACGTGGGGGTCGCAGAGTGCTGCTGTTGTTCTTCCAACGCAAAAATATGGCTCCGGACGACAGCGTGAAGGTAGGCTTGGATTTATTTAACATAAATCACTCACTACCACAAACACAAAAATACAACAAAAAAAGGCAAGAGTGCCTAAAACACAAGAAGCTGCTAATTAGCAGAAGCTATGGCATGGATCAGAAAACTTACTAGGTCAGAACGAGACATGAACCGGTGTGACACAAAGACAATGCAGGCAGAACGAGTGATGAACAAAGGTAGGCTTAAATAACAGTGACATGATTGGTGACAGGTGTGTGTGAGTCCGAACGTGAAACAGGTGCGTGACGTGACAGGTGAAAACTAATGGTTGCTATGGTGACAAAACAAACAAAAGTGCACAAAAAGTCCAAAAACAAAACCGAACATGACTAAAACAAAACATGATCACACAGACATGACAGCTTGAAAAAGGGTCTGTGAAGCAAAATCAATTTCGAAATTTTGACGGAATCACCACCATTACAGGTTATGTATGACAACCCCTCTATTTTGCATATCAGGGCACCTTTAATTTGCAATACAAACGTGCAAACTTTGATTAGAAAAACTGCATGGCGAGAAAAACGTCCACTGATGAAAGAACATTTCCTCAACAAAGGCAGTATTACCCACCCACATGCTAAAATCGGGATGCAAAGGATTTGTCCCAAGTAAGACGGACAAGGGAAATTAAGGCAGGCACATTTTACCACATCATATGCTGATGATTTGTTAATAAAATGCAAAGCGACTGAAACGCGGCTATGATTTCGGCTTAATCCGTCATTATCCCGCCTTTGAAGTGACCTCAGTCTTCATGTTCAGACGGTGACCCAGAAGCGCACTCGCAGCTTCTTCATTAGCCGCCATGAAATGGAGCTGCAGTCGCTAACTTTGATGTCTCCCCACCCCAGCCCCCCAACACACACACACACACACACACACGCACAAACACATCCTCGCTTACAAATTCCGTACACCTCCACACGCACATATGCCAGATATCCTTAGGTGTGACTACACTGAGGCATGCAGAAACATTACGCTTTCTAATCAATTACAGTGCTCACCTTTGGGGCAGCACATTCATTACACACGATAGGAGCAGCTAAGGGACAAGGTTTGAATGATTTTGCACCAAATGTGATTTTTCTTGCTGAGATTGAAATTAAAGAAATTATTACATGGCTGCAGGCGAGACAAAGATGGGCAGTTTTGCACAACGCGACATCATTGACTGAACTTTTACAACGTGAGCACAAAAAGCTGCACTCCCGTGTTGAGACTAATTCAGTAACGAGATCAATGTGTAGCGATCAAACAAAAGGCACATTTAACAAAAAACGCATCAGTTGGCAAATCTACTAATTACTGTGCAGTGTTTTATTCCATGATATTGAGTATTATGGCCACATAGAGAACAATTAAAGAGAATACATTTTGCTTTTTTAGAAGAAAAAAAACAGCTAAGTCTTATAATTAATATGGGTGTAACTAGAGATGTCCGATAATGGCTTTTTTGCCGATATCCGGTATTCCGATATTGTCCAAGTCTTAATTACCAATTCCGATATCAACCGATACCGATACATACGGTCGTGGAATTAACACATTAATATGCCTCATTTTGTTGTGATGCCCCACTGGATGGTTTTCCAAAATAAATCAACTCATTGCCATATTTATTATTGAAGTCACAAAGTGCATATTTTTTTTAAACATGCCTCAAAACAGCAGCTTGGAATTTTGGACATGCTCTGCCTGAGAGAGCATGAGGAGGTTGAGGTGGGCGGGGTTGTGGGGGCGGGGCTGAGGTGTGGGCGGGGGGGGGGGGGGTAGAGGGGGTAGCGGGGGTGTATATTGTAGCGTCCCGGAAGAGTTAGTGCTGCAAGGGGTTCTGGGTATTTGTTCTGTTGTATTTATGTTGTGTTACGGTGTGGATGTTCTCCCGAAATGTGTTTGTCATTCTTGTTTGGTGTGGGTTCACAGTGTGGCGCATATTTGTAACAGTGTTAAAGTTGTTTATACAGCCACCCTCAGTGTGACCTGCATGGCTGTTGACCAAGTATGGATGGCATTCACTTGTGTGTGTGAAAAGCCATAGATATTATGTGACTGGGCCGGCACACAAAGGCAGTGCCTTCAAGGTTTATTGGCGCTCTGTACTTCTCCCTATGTCCGTGTACACAGCGGCGTTTTAAAAAGTCATAAATTTTACTTTTTGAAACCGTTACCGAAAATTTTGAAACCGATACCGATAATTTCCGATATTACATTTTAAAGCATTTATCGGCCGATAATATCGGCAGTCCGATATTATCAGACATCTCTAGGTGTAACGATTGATCGATATTTATGTTTCTAAATTTCAAGTATGTCGATCTGTGCTGGGAAACTTTGCCTCCCAAAGATAAGTATCGATCCAAGATTGTTTTAAAATGGAATAGATCGATTTTATCGATACTAGAAAAAAGAAAACATTGGATTTAATCCAATCAAATCAAACTTTATTTCATACTAGAGATGTCCGATAATATCGGACTGCCGATATTATCGTCCGATAAATGCTTTAAAAATGTAATATCGGAAATTATCGGTATCGGTTTCAAAATTATCGGTATCGGTTTCAAAAAGTAAAATGTATGACTTTTTTAAAAGGCCGCTCTGTACACGGATGTAGGGAGGCACTGCCTTTGCGTGTCGGCCCAGTCACATAATATCTACAGCCTTTCACACACACAAGTGAATGCATGCATACTTGTTCAACAGCCATACAGGTCACACTGAGGGTGGCCGTATAAACAACTGTAACACTGTTACAAATATGCGCCACACTGTGAACCCACACCAAACAAGAATGACAAACACATTTCGGGAGAACATCCGCACCGTAACACAACATAAACACAACAGAACAAATACCCAGAGCCCCTTGCAGCACTAACTATTCGCTACAATATACACCCCCGCCACCCCCTACAACCCTGCCCCCCAACCACACCCACCTCAACCTCCTCATCCCATTTGTCTCAAATGGGATGAGATGAAATTGTCCCAAATTTGTTCCAAATTCCAAGCTGCTGTTTAGAGGCACGTTAAAAAAAATAATGCACTTTGTGACTTTGATAATAAATATGGCAGTGCCATGTTGGCATTTTTTTCCACAACTTGAGTTGATTTATTTTGGAAAACCTTGTTAGATTGTTTAATGCATCCAGCGGGGCATCACAACAAAATTAGGCATAATAATGTGTTAATTCCACGACTGTATATATCGGTATCGGTTGATATCGGAATCGGTAATTAAGAGTTGGACAATAACAGAATATTAGATATCGGCAAAAAAGCCATTATCGGACATCTCTATTTCATACATAAAAGAAATGTAACACAAAGTGCTTTACAGGGTTAAAAATAATACCCCGGTGACCCATATCCCCCCATTATACAGGGATATATAGGAATATACATCTAAAATGAATTATGTAGTCACAAAAATGTTTAAGTACTTACACCAAAATCCCGGTGCTATGTACAGTTGTGGTCCAAAGTTTACATACACTTGTAAAGAACATAATGTCATGGCTGTCTTGACTTTCTAATAATTTCTACAACTCTTATTTTTTTGTGATAGAGTGGAGCACATACTTGTTGGTCACAAAAACATTCATGAAGTTTGGTTCTTTTATGAATTTATTATGGGTCTACTGAAAATGTGACTGTGGAGGGGGGCGTGGCCTGCGGACCTGCAGCAAAAGCGGGGTATGCCAGGACCGGCTTCGAAATCAGCGACAGGTGCGTAGATGGCCCACCTGGGCCTGGTTATCTAATCACCTGTCGCTCTGTTAAAAGGCTGCAGCCGGGGAGGAGAGAGGAGGTGGAGCTGGAGCGAGAGTGAGAGAGAGAGACAGCCACAACAGACAATTGCTGAAAATCACAAGAGCGACACTTTATTGAAAAATAAAATAGTGTGTAAACCTGAAACCGGACTCTCCTGTCAATGCCTGGTTGTCTGAGGAAACCCGCGGAGGGCAACCTCCACAATTTCCTTTTAATAGAGCAACAGGTGATTAGATAACCAGGGCCAGGTCTCGAAGCCGGTCCTGGCATACCCCGCTTCGCTGCAGGTCCGCAGGCCACGCCCCCCTCCACAGTGACCAATGTGACACACGGAAGATGCTGGCTAGCACCCATCCTTCTTTTGTAACCCTTCGCAAGGATTGTTCGTCATTCTTCATCTAAATGGGAGAATATCGGGCATCCCGGTGCGAGCAGACATTGTACAGTAAGTGATGGTTTATTATGTTTGCTGGCTCTCATGAAGTCTGCATGAGTTGTAGATGAAGGGAAAAGTGAACATTGTGCTGCGCCTGTGAAATTAATATGCCGCCGTATGCTTAAAATGAGCAAAATATATAAATATTACATGTTATTAAGAAAGTGCCTGTTGCTACACCACATATATACTTACAGAATGTACAAAAAAACCCTGATGGCGTTTTGGGGTGTTTTTTAAGCACTTTATTAGCATAATAGAGTGACTCCCAAAGGCTCCATTGTAAGCAGACTTTTGCTAATATTTATTTACTAGTTTTAGCGGGGGTCAGCAACTTGCGGCTTTCGAGCCTCATGCGACTCTTTAGCACCTGGGGCTTTTTCAAAAATGGAAAAAGATGGGGGAAAAATATATTTGTTGTTTTAATAATGTTTCTGTAGGAGGACAAACATAACACACAGCTTCCTAATTGTTAGAACCCCCACTGTTTAATATGTTTGTGTTTAGGCTTCACGGATGACAGTATTTGGCGTGTTTTATGCCACTCCTTCTTTGTCTCATTTTGTCCATCAAACGTTTTATGCTGTGCGTGAATGCACAAAGGTGAGCTGTGTTGATGTTATTGACTTGCGTGGAGTGCCAATAATCCATGCTAACATGCTATTTAGGGTAGCTGTGTACACATATTGCATCATTATGCCTTGTTTGTGTCACGACTTGAACTATGGCGTGGTTTGTTCTCCCGTGGTGCAAATGATTTGGACCAGACATGGCGTGAAGGTGAAGACATATTTAATTTTAACACTCAAAAAAAGAAACAAACAAAAGGCGCTCACAGTGGAGGTACAAAACTTGGCTATAAACACAAAACTTGCACAAAGGCAGAAACTATGAACAATGAAACTAAAACACTAACTGTGGCACTAATAAACAAAAACTTACTTGGCATGGACTATGAAGAAAGCAGCTTGAACTGAGCATGAAGCAGAGTGTCAGGTGTGTGTCAGGGGTATGAATGCGGATGTCGCCAGCCAGACAGCCTGGCAACTGGAAGCTTAAATAATAGTGACATGATTAAAGACAGGTGCGTGAGTCGTGAGGGCAGGTGAAAACTAATTGCTATGGTGACATACAAAAGTGCACAATGAGTCCAAACGTGGAACAGGTGAAACTAATGGGTAACCATGGAAACAAGACAAGGGAGTGAAAAGCCAGAAACTAAAGAGTCCAATAACTAAACAAAACAAAACATGACTAAAACAAAACATGATTACACAGACATGACAGTTTGTAAGTATATTTTTAGTTCATTTAATTTCCTTTACTTATGTCCTGTGTGTATTTAATTTATATTAGCATGTTTCATGACACATTATCAGCGTGTAATATTGGCTGCATTTATGATTGTGTGCCATGTTGTTCCAGACCACAGCAAACGTTGCCATGTTGTTCCAGACCACAGCAAACGTTAACATGTTGTTCCAGACTACAGAAAACGTTACCCTCCTTGCAAAGATTGTAATAACTCCATTAGAAGAAGACAGTCTGTCCTTTCCTTTAACTTGGGCACACACATCTGTACTTTTGGCAGTTTTAAGCCAGTAATTTCCAGGAGTTATCTCACCCTCTGAGACACTAATTTAATGTGTTGCCTTCATTATAACACTTACATAAGGCTTTTAACTTTTTGTGGGCTCCAGACAGATTTGTGTTATGCATTTTTGGTCCAATATGGCTCTTTCAACATGTTGGGTTGCCGACCCCTGAGTTAAAGTGAATAAAAAAAGAAAAACATATTTGTACTTAATGCTTATTTTACGTAAGAACTGTGAATGATGGAAAAAAATAAAAAAGTGCATTTACCTTTTAAGCACATGAAAGAATAGGACCCAAGAGCGGGAATGTAAAACATATCAGTGGCGAGGAGGTGAGTACCGGAAGCTAAACAAAGGCGGTGGCTGCAAAAAAGGGGTAACATAAGGAAAGGAGGACTAAACAGAAAAGTGCGTTACAGCAAGTTGTTTCTACCTTAAAAGGGAACATTATCACAATTTCAGAAGGGTTAAAACCATTAAAAATCAGTTCCCAGTGGATTATTTTGTTTTTCAAAGTTTTTTTCAAAATTTTACCCATCACGCAATATCCCTAAAAAAAGCTTCAAAGTGCCTGATTTTAACCATCGTTATAT
This sequence comes from Nerophis lumbriciformis, assembly GCF_033978685.3. Classification (NCBI taxonomy): domain Eukaryota; kingdom Metazoa; phylum Chordata; class Actinopteri; order Syngnathiformes; family Syngnathidae; genus Nerophis; species Nerophis lumbriciformis. Next base: position 13,281,703 of record NC_084555.2, on the reverse strand, counting down.
ACACCCGTCCATTTTCCTGTGACGTCACATAGTGATTCTAACTCAAACAAACATGGCGCATAGAACAGCAAGCTATAGCGACATTAGCTCGGATTCAGACTCGGATTTCAACGGCTTAAGCGATTCAACAGATTACGCATGTATTGAAACGGATGGTTGTAGTATGGAGGCAGGTAGCGAAAACGAAATTGAAGAAGAAACTGAAGCTATTGAGCCATATCGGTTTGAACCGTATGCAAGCGAAACCGACGAAAACGACACGACAGCCAGCGACACGGGAGAAAGCGAGGACGAATTCGGCGATCGCCTTCTAACCAACGATTGGTATGTGTTTGTTTGGCATTAAAGGAAACTAACAACTATGAACTAGGTTTACAGCATATGAAATACATTTGGCAACAACATGCACTTTGAGAGTGCAGACAGCCCAATTTTCATCAATGAATATATTCTGTAGACATACCCTCATCTGCGCTCTTTTCCTGAAAGCTGATCCGTCCAGTTTTGGAGTTGATGTCAGCAGGCCAGGGAAGCTAGGGTCGATAGGGGGTTTAGCTCGCTCGTCTGCGGGAACAAACTGCCGCCATTGCTTGCCGTGCTACCGAGGCCCTTTGTCCCTGAATTGCTCACACACTCCGGCAGATTCAATGGGGGTCTGGCGGCAGATTTCTTTGACTTTATCGTTGGAAATGCATCTGCTTTGAGTGTCGCAGGATATCCACACATTCTTGCCATCTCTGTCGTAGCATAGCTTTCGTCGGTAAAGTGTGCGGAACAAACGTCCAGTTTCTTGCCACTTTCGCATCTTTGGGCCACTGGTGCAACTTGAATCCGTCCCTGTTCGTGTTGTTACATCCTCCGACAACACACCGACGAGGCATGATGTCTCCAAGGTACGGAAAACAGTCGAAAAAACGGAAAATAACAGAGCTGATTTGACTCGGTGTTTGAGAAAATGGCGGATTGCTTCCCGATGTGACGTCACGTTGTGACGTCATCGCTCCGAGAGCGAATATTAGAAAGGCGTTTAATTCGCCAAAATTCACCCATTTAGAGTTCGAAAATCGGTTAAAAAAATATATGGTCTTTTTTCTGCACCATCAAGGTATATATTGACGCTTACATAGGTCTGGTGATAATGTTCCCCTTTAAGCTTGGTAATTCACATGTAGCTTCCAGAAACATCACGCACTGATTTTATTTATTGATCTATTTCAACTACTTTTTCAAAGTATTTTTTATAGGTGTGTGCATGTTTTATATTTGTATGCTCTTTTTAGAGTATTAATAAAATTCCTCTATCCATCCATTTATCTATCTATCTTCGGCGCAACAGGAAGCACAGCAGGGAGACGCATGGAGGGGAATAAAAAGAAAGGTAGGAACTGAGGGGGACAAATTACCTCCAGTCAAGCGGGCGTTCTCACACATATCTAACAGCACTATTATCATCTTGTCGCTGGAAAACAAAGTCCAGGCGTGTTTGGCTTCAGGCAGGGAGAGGTTACACCCTTACATGGTCGCATTTTGTGTGTTTGAAGTTAATGTTTTGCTTTTTCTTTGGTTTCATATAAAATAAATGAATGTATTAGATTTACTTAATGACTATGATCTCAACTAGCACCCCACTTCCCCCACCACCACAACATGAATCACAATCTTGCAAGAATAATGTCAGATTTGAAAATAAACTAATCCAATGTATTCAATTTGTTTAAGAACATGTAATACTGAAAGATTAGAGTTGTTTTTATGATTTGCATTTTTTTTAAATTTCAGAATAAAAAAAAGTTGTTTTATTTTGATAAAATGTCAAGTCTTTTGAGGAAACATATTGTCAAATTACAGGAAAACAATAGTTTTTGAAAACCAAAAAAAGACAACTTTTATTACAGAAAAACGGATAATTTTATGCAAATAAAATGGTATTTTTCATGACAAAAACAGTTTTGTTTTGTTTTTTGGAGGAGAAGAAAATCGTACCTGTACTAGGGTTGTACAGTATACCGGTGTTAGTATAGTACCGCGATACTAATGAATCATTTTTGGTACTATACCGCCTCTGAGAAGTATCGGTCCCCCCAACCCTCCCGCGCCCCCAGCGTCGTCACGTCTTGTCATTGCTGGTTTACGAGCAGAGGAGCATGTTCGGCAGCGCACAATCACGGAGTACTTCCAAACAGACACAGTGTGTAGACAGAAAAGAGAGAACGGACGCATTTTGGCTTAAAAACTAACGATAAAGGTAAAGTTATAACACTGAAACGCCCTAAGGAAGAAGTGCTTTAAGACGGCTAAAGTCCAGCCGCTGTCGGCAGTGTTTTAGCTACTTCTAAATCACTAATCCTCACCTCCATAGCGACAAATAAAGTAAGTTTCTCACAAGTATCATCCCTGCAGGACGAGGAATAGCTAAACATGCTTCCCTACACACCAAAATGTAAACAAATGCCATTGGTGGATCTACACCTAACATCCACTGTAATGATACCAAGTACAGTAGCGTATCTAGTCGATACTACTATGATTACGTCAATATTTTTTGGCATCACAACATCTTCTTTCGTTTTTTTAAAATGGATATTATGTTTATAAACTCGGGTTTTTTGTTAAAATAAAGCCAATAATGCAATTTTTTGTGGTGCCCTTTTTTTGGAAAAGTATCGAAAAGGGCCGAAATGTATCAAAATAATTTTAGAACCGGTACCGGTACCAAAATATTGGTATCGGGAGAACACCAACCTGTACAATAACAATTATTTTATTCTATTTAGGAAATGAATTGTATTTGCAAGGTTGTATTTTTTTTGTGACAAAAAGAAACATAATTTACCAAGAATGAGTGACATGTACACACACCACTAACTACATTAAGACTGTGACGAAACCACCCAGTCGAAGACCTTTTACAAGAGATACTACGCAATAACTTAGGTCCTAAAGGTAAATACAAGTTACATTGCTCGGGAATAATACAGCACTGCCAATAGACGCAATGAATCAGGATACTTTTTTTTAAGGCCCCAGAATGTGGACTTTGCATTTTTGAGTATATATAGTAGGGATGTAACAATATGAACATTTTATATTATGGTTATCGTGACCAAAATGATCACGGTTATCCAGTGGCGAGCCGTGCGTTTCCCACCTAGGCCTTCAGTGAAGTACGACTTCATTGATTACCTCTCAAAATACCATAATTGATGTCACCACATGACCATTGCTGGAGAAATACTAAACAGGAAGACATTTATGCACTACTGAATATTGAAACACATCAACAGTGTACAGAAGGAATTATTTTCTGGCGCATTTAAAAATCTATTAAAACGCATCAGCAATTAAAGCATATCTTACGTTGTACTGTCAAAATGAAAATTGCATAAAACATATTAAAAGTGAAAAAAATAACTATTTGAAGTCACTAGTCGACGCCGTATAAGCCAGTGGTACCACTCATCGTCGGCTTAATCGAGTGAAAATGGCGAGCATTTCACCATTTGATTGCCAGGACAGCTGAGCTAGCCTTTGGGTTGACCGACATCGTCTCCCAATATATAGTTTCTCTTTAAACATCCTTCTTGATAGCGGCCTTGCATATATATTGTTGTTTTGTATGTCTTAAAATTAGTCTTTAGTTGAAAATGTCAACAAGAGATTTGACTCTGCCGGATCAATTCCATTTTTAATGATCCTGTTCATTTTGAACACACAGGCGAATGAATTTCATACTTAGTCAACAGCCATACATGTCACACTAAGAGTGGCCGTATAAACAACGCCAACACTGTCATAAATATGTGCTATATAGTGAAACCACACTAAACAACAATGACAAACACAGGGGAGAATATTTGCACCGCAACACAACATAAACACAACAGAACAAATTCCCAGAATTCCCTGCAGCACCAACTCTTCCAGGACGCTACAATATATCTGCCACCCAATCAACATTTGTTCTCCTTCTCGGCGCAACACTTCCCGCTTCCTGCTAAATTGCAACTTGTGAATGGCTACTCACTTTGGAATGACAAGTGAGTACCCAATCACAGGACGCGTAAATGTCACGTTCAACATGAGGCCATCTAGAAGGCCTTACTGACAACAACTCATGATCTGATTGGCTATCGCAACGGTCTATCAACTGTATGTCCCCGATCACTTAGAGCAGGGGTCGGCAACCCAAAATGTTGAAGGAGCCATATTGGACCAAAAATACAAAAACAAATCTGTCTGGAGCTGCAAAAAATTAAAAGCCATATTGATACATATAGTGTGTCATGAGATATAAACTGAATTAAGAGGACTTAAAGGAAACTAAATTACCTCAAGTATAGCTACAAATGAGGCATAATGATGCAATATGTATAGAGATGTCCGATAATATCAGCCTGCCGATATTATCGGCCGATAAATGCTTTAAAATGTAATATCGAAAATTATCAGTATCGTTTTTTTTATTATCGGTATCGTTTTTTTTTTGGGTTTTTTTTATTAAATCAACATAAAAAACACAAGATACACTTACAATTAGTGCACCAACCCAAAAAAACACCCTCCCCCATTTACACTTATTCACACAAAAGGGTTGTTTCTTTCTGTTATTAATATTCTGGTTCCTACATTATATATCAATATATATCAATACAGTCTGCAAGGGATGATTGTGCGTGCTGCTGGTCCAATAATAGTACTAACCTTTAACAGTTAATTTGACTCATTTCCATTCATTACTAGTTTCTATGTAACTGTTTTGTATATTGTTTTACTTTCTTTTTTATTCAAGAAAATGTTCTTCATTTATTTATCTTATTTTATTTTATTTTTTTTTTAAAGGACCTTATCTTCACCATACCTGGTTGTCCAAATTAGGCATAATAATGTGTTAATTCCACGACTGTATATATCGGTATCGGTTGATATCGGTTTCGGTAATTAAGAGTTGGACAATATCGGAATATCGGATATCGGCAAAAAGCCATTATCGGACATCCCGAAATATGTACATATAGCTAGCTTAAATAGCATGTTAGCATCGATTAGCTTGCAGTCATTCAGTGACCAAATATGTCTGATTAGCACTCCACACAAGTCAATAACATCAACAAAACTCACCTTTGTGCATTCATGCACAACCTTAAAAGTTTGGTGGACAAAATGAGACAGAAAAAGAAGTGGCATAAAACACGTCCTAGAAAGTCGGAGAAAGTTATGCATGTAAACAAACTACGGTGAGTTCAAAGACCGCCAAAATTAGTAGGACAAAACGGCGCTCGCCAAATACTTGAAACAGTGAAGCATGTTTAATATAAACAGTGTGCTTTATAACAATTAGGGAGGTTTGTGTCATGTTTGTCCTCATACAGAAACCATATTAAAACAAAAAATATATTTTTTCCCCCTCATCTTTTTCCATTTTTCATACATTTTTGAAAAAGCTCCAGAGAGCCACTAGGGCGGTGCTAAAGAGCCGCATGCGGCTCTAGAGCCGCGGTTTGCCGACCCCTGACTTAGAGCGCACAGATATTGTTGATTCTGGAGGCCTCCGGCATATTTGGTACTGCATGGCAACATAAGCTAGCTGAATTCTAAATGGATACAAACTAAAACCAAAAAAAACCGCTCTGGAAGGAGCATTATATGACATGAAGAGAATATGAATACTTTTAGATATTTAGGGAAAGTATATTAAAAAAATATGTTATCTTTAATTATGATAATGATTTCTGGTTATGTTAGGCCAGCAGAGAAGGCCTTGCTGGCCCTGATGGCACACCACTGCATATATTATTATCCTGGTAATGTTGAATGTGCTCAAAAAGTACTTATACCATACTTGCCAACCTTGAGACCTCCGATTTCGGGAGGTGGGGGGTGGGGGTGGGGGGCGTGGACGGGGGTGGGGCGGGGGCGTGGTTGGGGGCGTGGTTAAGATATATATATATATAAGAAATACTTGACTTTCAGTGAATTCTAGCTATATATTTTTATTTTATTTTATATATATATATATATATATATATATATAAATAAATATAAATAAATAAAAGAAATACTTGAATTTCAGTGTTCATTTATTTACACATATACACACACATAACACTCATTCTACTCATTGTTGAGTTAAGGGTTGAATTGTCCATCCTTGTTCTATTCTCTGTCACTATTTCAAAACACACATTATACAAATATACATTATAAAATCAATAAGAAAACGGGAGCTCTAATTTGGGAGTCTGAATTAGGATCAGAAGTTCCTATATAAACATTGCGCACTCACGCCTTTTTGTATTGATTACTGCAGCTGTGCACTGGATTCATTCACAAATACAAACTACAACTCACAAACACTTTAGAGTTAGGCTCCACCATCAGAATGTGTACTTAAACTTATAAAGATCACATGGATATTATGCAGTGAGTTGATTCACCAAAACTAACCTGTTATTCAGGAGGAAAAAGCACACAGGACGTTTCAATTGTTCACAAACTGGTCGCTCTCATCAGAATGACAAGACACTTCCGGTCTGCAGGTGATAGCATTCAATTTGGAAGAAACACCCTACTGCCCCCTACTGACCAATGTGAATACTGATAAATGTGTAATGACAGCTCCAAAAACGAATTCAAACCACAAAATAAAATAAATAAATCAACACAAAAATGTGACACATTATGGGTGGGTCACATATGCATGTACAGTAGATGGCAGTATTGTCCTGTTTAAAAGTGTCACAACATTGCTGTTTACGGCAGACGAACTGCTTTACGGTAGACGAAAACTTGACTGCTGTTGTTGTGTGTTGTTACCGCGCTGGGAGGACATTAATGAAACTGCCTAACAATAAACCCACATAAGAAACCAAGAACTCGCCCTCGATCATTAGCTGTTTATATTGTGGGATAGCGGACGTGTGAACAGGCTGTCAACACGTCACTCAGGTCCGCATGGAGCTGGAGGGGGCGTGGCCTCCAGCTCCGCCTGAATTTCGGGAGATTTTCGGGAGAAAATTTGTCCCTGGAGGTTTTCGGGAGAGGCGCTGAATTTCGGGAGTCGCCCGGAAAATCCGGGAGGGTTGGCAAGTATGACTTATACACACATTGAAAGCATTTGACCAAGTAATTATTATTTTAAATAAATACACACACTGTTAAAAAAAAAAACCACCATCTAGCATATTTTGTGTTTCTTATGCTTCACTGTTTGTGTCTTAGTAATACAACTAGTTTGTTCAACTTAATTACCTGAGTTGGGATTGCTATTGGGTTTAAAAGTGTCGTCGCTAAGCAGGATGTCGTCGCCGCTTTAGCTAATGGAGCTGAGGTGGTGCTGAGACGACTATAAGACTTCATTAAAGTAAAAGAGGTGTGAGTACCCATGCGGTTAGTAGCAGCGTGTACAAGTACCAGTTCTGTTCACAGCCTCGTCACAGCCCACAAGCAGGCCGGGGTGTTAAAGTGCAGGGTTAGGGTAGAGCCGGGAACAGCAAGGCCATCTGTCCTGGGAATGCAAACATCCATCTAACTGAAGACTGCAAGTCAGGGAATAGATAAGGCAGACAAGGAGAGGAAAAGAGGTGCCGGGTAGCAAATAGGTGAGGACAAGGTGAAATGGAGTCAGGGGAGATGTAGCAGTGATGTCCACAAGCTGAACCCAGCTGTAAATTCCACATGATAGAAACAGTGGGGAAAGTAACAATTTGAACCCTTTCCTATTTGGTAATGTTACACCCTTAAAAAGACATGATCTGTTGCTAAAACTGGTATGTTAGAAGGAATGGGAAAAAAAGGAAAATGTCTTGCAGGAGTATATTTACAGCTAGAATTCACCAAGTCAAGTATTTCATATATATACATAGAAGAAATACTTGACTTTCAGTGAATTCTAGCTATATATACATATATATATATATATATATATATATATATATATATATATATATAAATAAGAGAAATACTTGAATTTCAGTGTTCATTTATTTACACATATACACACACATAACACTCATCTACTCATTGTTGAGTTAAGGGTTGAATTGTCCATGCTTGTTCTATTCTCTGTCACTATTTTTCTAACCATGCTGAACACCCTCTCTGATGATGCATTCTGCTTCGTCTCCTTGTTGTGTGCGCAGTTGTGCACTGCACTCTCTAAAAGCCGTAGATGTTAATGTCACATATGCATGTACAGTAGATGGCAGTATTGTTCTGTTTAAGAGTGTCACAACAATGCTGTTTACGGCAGACGAAAACATGACTGCTGTAGTTGTGTGTTGTTGCCGCGCTGCGAGGACGTTAATGAAACTGCTTAACAATAAACCCACATAAGAAACCATGAACTCGCCCTCCATCATTCTACAGTTATAACGTGATTGGGCAGGCACACTGTTTATATTGTGGGAAAGTGGACATGAAAACAGGCTGTCGACACGTCACTCAGGTGCGCCTGAATTTCGGGAGATTTTCGGGAGAAATTTTGTCCCGGGAGGTTTTCGGGAGAGGCGCTGAATTTCAGGAGTCTCCCGTAAAATCCGGGAGGGTTGGCAAGTATGTTCTTAGCTGTGCTGTAAAGTTCAAATTTGAATGACAATAAAAAGGAAGTCTAAGTGTAAGTCTATGTCTATAATTCACCACACCTGTTTACTTGACTTTGTCATCTTTATTCACTGTCATTGCTCAATTGTGCACATAACAATGTTGTTCTTGGTTAGCATTCATATATGCAGTTAAGAGTGAGTAAGTCATACTTGCCAACCTTGAGACCTCCGATTTCGGGAGGTGGGGGTGGGGGGGGCGTGGTCGGGGTGTGGTGGGGGCGTGGTTGGGGGCGGGGCTAAGAGGGGAGGAGTATATTTACAGCTAGAATTCACCAAGTCAAGTATTATATATATATATATATATATATATATATATATATATATATATATATATATATATATATATATATATATATATATATATATATATATATATATATATATAAGAAATACTTGACTTTCAGTGAATTCTAGCTATATATATATATATATATATATATATATATATATATATATATATATATAAAATAAATTCTTGAATTTCAGTGTTCATTTATTTACACATATACACACACATAACACTCATCTACTCATTGTTGAGTTAAGGGTTGAATTGTCCATCCTTGTTCTATTCTCTGTCACTATTTTTCTAACCATGCTGAACACCCTTTCGCAGGTACCCAGAAAGGTTTCGAGTATCACCAAAAAAACTGAATCTCTGAAGACAGTATAAAAATCTGTGTTAAAGGTGTACAAATACTGTTTGTATAATAAGCATGTTATTTTTTTTACAAATGAGGGTTAAGAGTTCAGTACTAAAAAAAAGAAAAAAGAATGTGGCTTAAGTACAGTTTTTTAATTGAGCTGCTGCATTTTTTGGTTGGGTTGTTTATTTATTTTGAGTAGCTTCTATACATTTCTAAAAGGGGAATAATATAATAGAGTGATCTATGTTTGTCTGTTGCTATCTCCTGGTGAATGTTGGCTATAGCGTACTGGGGTTACTTTTTGGTTGGCCAACGATTTACGTGGGGTTGCGCACCTGACGTCACTCAGGTCCGCATGGAGCTGGAGGGGGCGTGGCTTTCAGCTCCGCCTGAATTTCGGGAGATTTTCGGGAGAAAATTTGTCCCGGGAGGTTTTCGGGAGAGGCGCTGAATTTCGGGAGTCTCCCGGAAAATCCAGGAGGGTTGGCAAGTATGGAGTAAGTCGGAGCGGCCCCTTTAAGTGACCGTCAGGAGATATACCCAAAGGTGGGGGTTGGTTGTGACCGCTATTTTGAGTCGCTTGATGTTAGGAGTCATTCATTCTCGTCTTTGATGGAATAAACGGCGCACACGTTTTTGTGTGTCAAAGTTACTTCAAGTTGTCTTGCTTTCGCATTACAAGCTCAACAGCATAACACTTAGCTGAGATATGTTGTATTTGTGTGCTGCATGTCAACAACATGACAAAATGCCACAGGTTGGACCATACGCTGCCATAAATGTGGATGGAAATGAGTATCTCCATGGTGACAGGATGCAAAAATCTAATTTAAATATTTTGCACTTTTTATCAATTGTACATGCAGTCTTAGTAGATCACCCTCACAGTTTGCACACGTTGTTTAGCACTTGTTATTTGGATCTTAGTAGATCAGGCCCTCAGTCAGTAAAGGCAAAAGTGATTTCGGTGCTACTTGATTTCAATGTGAAGTCATTTTATTTGTCATTTGTATGTATTCCACATTGGGTTTTTTTTTTTTTACAATTAATGTGGATTTCATTAAACTTTCAGGAAATGTCCAAAATGGGATAAGGAACAATTGATTATATTTTTTCGGTTTAATCTGGATGATTTTCCGATTATGTTACGAGCTTCCTTTTCTGTGCGTCTACACTCCACCCACAGAAACAAAGTGAGTGGATGGCTGACAAGGTCGAGGGTTCACTCCTCTCACACAGGATCCATATGGGGCCAAATCAATCCCTTCCCTACTGTACCATGAAAGATGGACACTCTGTACAATCAGCATGGGATCAACTAATGTCATTATTTACAGTAAACAAAGGCAGTTATCGGAATAAAAATTTAAAAAAAATAAAAATACACTGAAGCTTCTGAATTCAATTCATTAAATTCAAAGCAGGAAGGTGAGTCGAAAGGACACGAGTGTGTCCTGGCCGCATCACAACCATCTCTACCGTGCATGACGGCAAACGTCGCAGTCAGCAAACTGTCCGCGTCGTCGTGATATCATCGTGCATTTGTTTTTATTTTTAGAGCGGTTCCTCATCAGGGTGTAATCAGTATAGATGGCCCCACTGACACAGCACCGACTCCATATTACCTTATCACACTGAGAGCTTTTAGCCGTGCTTCCAGCCATTAGCTTTTTGATGGCGGTGGGCAGCGAGCGGAGCGAGCGAGAGAGAGAGAGACAAAAGTGGCCTCCCGGTGCCTTTGGATGATGTCATTGGTGAGAAGATCTTTTTATAACGCAGCCTGTCCATCTTAGCAACACACTCTTCTTTTTAAGCCTCTCTGTGTAAATTCACCTGTTTCTCCCCCCCCCCTTTTTTTTTTCCTTCATAGGCACTTTTGTCCAATGCCGCCTGTGGCGAAAGGGTGCTATAAAACCTCCATTATGGCCAAGCTGTGCCCTTGAGCAATGCACTTCTACACAAATTGAGCACCTGGAAAAATAAATAAATAAGTACAAAATGTGACATAATGGCTCATAAGACAAGATTGTGATGTCAGGTTTTTTTTTTTTGTCCAGATGTGTGTGGTGATTCGATTTGGTGCCTCCATATGTCGAAAAAGCGTGCATCTGTTATTAGTTTGCAAAAAGGCACAGTAATGTTAATAATCCATCATTTCAAGGTAGATTTTGGCAATGAGCAGGCTGGTGTGTAGTACCATTTTGCAGCACGAGGGGGGATAGATAGATAGATAGATAGATAGATAGATAGATAGATAGATAGATAGATAGATGGATAGATAGATAGATAGATAGATAGATAGATAGATAGATAGATAGATGGATAAAGTTAAAGTTAAAGTTAAAGTCCCAATGATTGTCAAACACACACTCGTTGTGGTGAAATTATTCTCTGCATTTGACCCATCACCCTTGATCACCCCCTGGGAGGTGAGGGGAGCAGTGAGCAGCAGCGGTGGCCGCGCCCGGGAATCATTTTTGGTGATTCAACCCCCAATTCCAACCTTTGATGCTGAGTGCCAAGCAGGGAGGTAATGGGTCCCATTTTTATAGTCTTTGGTATGACTCGGCTGGGGTTTGAACTCACAACCTACCGATCTCAGGGTGGACACTCTGAGTTGATAGATACCGTATTTTTCGGAATATAAGTCGCACCGGAGTATAAGTCGCACCTGCGGAAATTGCATAATAAAAAAGGAAAAAAACATATATAAGTCGCACTGGAGCCCGGCCAAACTATGAAAAAAACTGCGACTTATAGTCCGAAAAATACGGTAGATAGATAGATAGATAGATAGATAGATGGATAGATAGATAGATAGATAGATAGACAGACAGACAGACAGACAGACAGACAGACAGACAGACAGACAGACAGACAGACAGATAGATAGATAGATAGATAGATAGATAGATAGATAGATAGATAGATAGATAGATAGATAGATAGATAGATAGTACTTTATTGATTCCTTCAGGAGAGTTCCATCAGGAAAATTTAAATTCCAGCAGCAGTGTACAGAATTGAGATCAAATTTAAAAAGTAAATAATGGAGGTATAAATGGAAACAAAATAGAAAAATATTACAATAAAATGAAAATAAAAGGCAACAATGACAATAAAAATATAACAGTAAAATAAGAATATAACAAGAGAAACTAGGCAGTAGTGACCCTGTTGGCGGCACGCCGGGACATGTCCCTGCTCGCGCTGGGCGCTTCACGCCCACGCAACGGCGACGCTGCAGGCAATCAGCAATCTGCGCACCTGGGACTAATCAAGACAGGCAGCATAAAGACCAGCGGACCCATGGAGCCTACGCCGGAACGTAGTTAACTCTTCGCAGTAATCATCCCGTCTCTGGCTTCCTTCCCGCTACTTGCTCTGTCCTTTTCTTCCCTGTTTTCCGCGTCTCATGTCCTTTGTGCTTCCTGTTCCCCGTGATCGAGTTGTGTATCTCGACTTCCCTCTGGATTTTGGACTGCCTCCCTCGATCCTCGACCCCTGCTTGGACACGGACCTCGCTGCTTCTCCCCAGCCCCCGACCACTTGCCTGCCCACGGACTACCTCTTTGCCTCGCCCCTCTGGACTGACAAAGGATTCATCCAATACGCACTTACAACAAACCCTGGTAACATTTACATTATTAATTCTACACATCATCTTGCACCAAACACTTAGAGTAGCATACACTTCCCACACACTCATCAAGGGTTGCAATAAACCTGTTAACCTGATCCTCCTCGTGGTGTCGTCTCCTTCCCGCTGTACGTAACAGTATTGGTTCCACACACTGCTGCTACATTCCTGCAGTGTTTGGTGACCAGCAGAAAATACATATAACTACCAAAAACATAACTTATTAACATTATTTTGCCAAAACTTTCATTAATTTTGGACCGACAATCACGGAAAAATTGTGACTTTTGTGTGAAGTTATGTCAAGTGTGGTGGCTGCCTCCAATATATTTGTAATCACTGCATGTATCACTCGTTATGTATTATTCTAACCGATCTTGTTTTTTGTAACATTCTAGGTGAATAAGTGTACTTTTGTACTTATTTCCCCATATTTCTACACAATAACTCAGATATGGTAACACTGGCGAGCAGTAGAGAATATGGAGTGACTTTTGGTATAAAACATATTTTGCTTTAGACTAGACTTCCTTTTTATTGTCATTCAAATTTGAACTTTACAGTACAGATAAGAACAACATTTTGTTGCATTAGCTCATGGTAGTGCAGGATAAAAAAAAAAGCAATAAGGTGCAGATATAAATAAATAGATTACTGTACAGATAAATATATTGCACTTTTGCATATGCATCCACATTTATGGATGTATGTTATATTGTCTTTATATTCCAGTGAGTTAATCCATTTTTGGGGGGAGTTGAGGGGATTATTATGATGCGTTCAAGAGTCTTAAGTCCTGAGGGAAGAAGCTGTTGCAGAACCTGGAGGTTCTGCTTCGGAGGCTGCGGAACCTCTTTCTAGAGTCCAGCAGTGAAAACAGTCCTTGGTGGGGGTGGGAGGAGTCTCTGCAGATTTTCTGAGCTCTGGTCAGGCAGCGGCTTTTTGCGATCTCCTGGATAGGAGGAAGAGGAGTCCTGATGATCTTTTCCGCCGTCCTCACCAGTTTCTGGAGAGACTTCCAGTCTGAGGCACTGCAGGCTCCAGTCCAGACAGAGATGCAGTTGATCAGTAGTCATTATTGACGCATTTCTTGCCACTTTTTGTACATTTTTTATGAGATTTTTTTCGAGATTCAAATTGTCATTTTGAGACAAAAAGTTGTAATCTTTCAAGAATATGAAATATATTTTCAAAAAAGAAGTCATCTTTTTTTTACAAGAATAAGGACATTTAAAACATATAATTAAAATTAGAGATGTCCGATAATGGCTTTTTTGCCGATATCCGATATTCCGAAAATGTCCAACTCTTAATTACCGATATCAACCGATACCAATATATACAGTTGTGGAATTTAACACATTATTATGCCTAATTTTGTTGTGATGCCCCGCTGGATGCATTAAACAATGCAACAAGGTTTTCCAAAACAAATCAACTGCCATATTTATTATTGAAGTCACAAAGTGCATTCTTGTTTTTAACATGCCCCAAAACAGCAGCTTGGAATTTGGGACATGCTCTCCCTGAGAGAGCATTAGGAGGTTGAGGTGGGAGTGGTTGGGGAGGGCGGGGTTGAGGTGGGGGGTGTAGGGGGTAGCAGGGGGTGTATATTGTAGCGTCCTGGAAGAGTTAGTGCTGTAAGAGGTTCTGGGTATTTGTTCTGTTGTGTTTATGTTGTGTTACGGTACGGATGTTCTCCCGAAATGTGTTTGTCATTCTTGTTTGATGTGGGTTCACAGTGTGGCGCATATTTGTAACAGTGTTAAAGTTGTTTATACGGCCACCCGCAGTGTGACCTGTATGGCTGTTGACCAAGTATGTAGCATTCACTTGTGTGTGTGAAGAGCCGTAGATATTATGTGACTGGGCCGGCACGCAAATGCAGTGCCTTTAAGGTTTATTGCCGCTCTGTACTTCTCCCTACGTCCGTGTACACAGCGGCGTTTTAAAAAGTCATAAATTTTACTTTTTGAAACCGATACCGATAATTATCAGACATCTCTAATTAAAATGTTATCTCACAAGAAAAAAAGTTTAAACTTTGCGAGACAAAAAGTAATAATCTTACCCAAAATAAAGTTGAATTAAAAAAAAAAAAAAAGATTTTCATGAAAAAAGCCAAAATGTTATCATTTTGCTTTTGAATCATTAGTTATTGTTTTTTTGTATTTACATTTTTTTTAATTGTATTAAAGTCATAACATACAATAGTAGGAAGTATTTTAATTAGTTATCATTTTACAAAAAATACTTAATATTTTATCAAGAATGAAATCGTCATCTTGAGACACATTTTTTAAATTATCGCAAGAAGTCCTAATTTTCGAAAAATAAGGACATTTTTGTTAAAAAAAATAAATAAATAAACATTGGAAAAAAATAAAACTATATATTTTCAAGACAGAAACATTCCATATTATTACCGAAATAAAGTTTCATTTTTGACCGAAAAAGCCTGTCTTATTTATATAGAAAAAAGTCAGAATATTAATAAAAGTAAATTTGTATAATTTTAATTTTTTTTTTAATTTTAGAAACACATTTCAATCTTACTAGAGTATTTACACGAAAAATGTCTCAAATTTTACAGAAATAAACCCAGCAGTTAAGATTATGTAGATCAGCTGATGGACATAGAGAAGAACATCTAGTAATACACTGCCCCCTATTGATCGAGTGTGACATAAAAAAGGAAATAAACGTCAATTGCCTGCAAACTGTACCTTTGAAACAAATATGCTGGGATGTAAAAGAAAATGGCTCCATAATTTACTTTGATGACCACATGCAGCACTTTAGCTTCTCTCCTGCGGTCAGCACAGAATAGCTGATTTAACAACACACTGAAAACAATTGTTCAGCTGCTCACTGGAGCGTTTGAGCTGGTCCGAGAAAAGCGGCCTCGCCGTGCTGCGACATTATTGACAGATGGCCCGGGCCTCCTGCCCTCCGTCGGGAGACGTCTAAAGCAAACAACTACTGGATACACTTGAGGTGATCCTCGCATCAATAGTGATCAATTATTCACAGATTTGCGCTGGATTGCGGAAAAAAAAGAAGAAAAAAGCAGCCTGCCACTTGTGATGAGTGCAAGACTGGCATGCATATTGTAGGAGCAGAATAGAGTCATGGTCCGACTGTTGTGGGCCAATGATTTTCAGCCTGTCACATTTTGATGGAACTGTGATCAAGTGGATCAAATATGCTCATTGTGTTACGTGACGGCACAGACAACAGGGACGTAGTTAACTCTATGTTTATTTATATATATA
This sequence comes from Nerophis lumbriciformis, assembly GCF_033978685.3. Lineage (NCBI taxonomy): Eukaryota > Metazoa > Chordata > Actinopteri > Syngnathiformes > Syngnathidae > Nerophis > Nerophis lumbriciformis. The sequence goes on along the minus strand of NC_084555.2, from coordinate 13,265,541 downwards.
TAAATATAAAAATAATATAATAAACAAGGGAGTGGAGTGTGACGAATCCAAAAGTGTATGGTGTGTGACAATATGTAGAGATTAGCTGTAGTGAGGCGGAAGTCCAAGAGGGGCAGGGTTGGCTCGGAGGTCCGTGAGCAGACGTGAGGTCAAGGGGAGGAGAGAGGCGTCAAAGTCCGTGTCCAGGCGGGAGGTCGAGATCCAAGATGCAGCCAGGAAACTAAAGGTAACGTGGGGAGACGAGACACATAGCTTGTGACGTGGGAACGAAGGCAGGCTGCAGGGAGGCGACAAGGAGGACATTAGACAATTGAACACGACGGGGAAGAAACACAAAGAGCAAAAGAGTGGGCATAGAGCTGGACGTATCGGCTTACTGTACTGAACAGGAAACTACGTTCTGGCCCCGGATAGCAGGTTGTGCTGGCTTAAGAAGGCAGGTCTCATCATCAGCTTCAGGTGTGTTGAGGTGCGCCCAGCGCAGCGCACACATGAATGCGTACTGACGTGCGCCCGGGCCGTGACACATTGTCTGCATAACAAATATTAATAACATGATGGACTTTAGCTGCATTTTGGCAGTATAACATTGGGGAGAAACAGTTGTATTCATTCAAAAATTTAGCACTAACTCCACGGAACATACTGTATAGTGCACCAAGTTATAGGATAACAAAAATTGAGGGATATGTCAGCTAAAAGTGTTTTAATTTTCTTCCAACAAAAAGTACCGTATTTTCCGGACTATGGAACACATATAAATTGCACCTACTAAATTTTAGGGGAAAAACATATTTTCTATATATTAGCCGCAGATATATACGTTGTGAAATTAGGTATTTACACAAAGATTTTGTAAATATTTATTTAGGTAGCTTAGTTGTGTCCGTAACACGGCTGACCAAACAAAACAGAAGTCATCGTCAAAATGTTCAACGTGGGAAAAATACGAGTAAACTAAAAAGCTACTTTATACATCCTCAATTTTTTTTTACTGCTTCTTTCTCTCAATGTCATTGGGGTGCTGCAGCCTATTCCAGCTGCACTCGGGCAGGAAAAAAAGCAGGGCTGGATAAGTTCCCACCTCATGAACCATCACCCAGAAAATATATTTGAAGTAAGCGAAGCCAAACATCAGTTTGTTTCTGAGGTATTTACATGATTATAAGTTATATTGTTAGTTTTTCCAGACGGTTTTAAAAAATGACCACTGTAGAGGACGCTGCTTCCCATAATGTAAAAGTTGACAATAAAGTCATCATTATTGCTTTACACTTGTTACACTGGATGTTAACATTGTTACTTTAAAGACATCAACTGTAAGTTACTTGTTTAAATATTTGCTTGAAACAGTACATGTTCCTACATAACTATTTGCACTTAGAAATACTTGTTTGTAGAAATAAATATGACTAGAACATTTTAACATTATGTTTGTGTTCAATTACAGTAACTGTGTTTATCCTAGACACCTCATTTTACACACTATTGCCTTTTTACCGAGCCTTATTTTGTGATACATATGGTACGATAGTATCGTACCGTATGTGGCCTTAGTACCGGGATAATATCGTAGATTTAATACCGTTACATCCCTAGTACCGATCATATTTGAACCGATCCAATACCAACTCCCAGTACCTGGGAATTGATACAGATTTAGATTTAGATTCAGATTGATACCTGCATGGTAATGGATACCAGTAATCAAAAGTGCTAACCGTACCCCTCCATGTTACGGGGGTTGACCATCATCCTGATGGTCGCCTCTGTGGCGAGAGGAGAACCTTCCAGAAAGACATCTCTGCAGCAATCTACCAGTCATGCCTGTATGATATACTGGCCAGACGGAAGCCATTCTTTTGTAAAGGTTTACCAAAATGCACCAGGAAGAAACAACATTCTCTTGATTGAACTCTTGGGCGTGAATGCCGGGCGTCATGTTTTGAGGACATCAGGCACCGCTCATCAACAGGCCAATACCATCCCTACAGTGAAGCACGGTGGTGGCAGTATCATGCTGTGGGGATGTTTTTTAGGGGCAAGAAATGGGAGATTCGTCAGGATAGAGGGAAAGATGAATGCAGCAATGTACAGAGACATCCTGGATGAAAACCAACGCCTGATGGAGCTTGAAATGTGTTGCAAAGAAGAATGAGCGAAATTGTCCAAAGATAGGTGTGCCAAGCTTGTGGCATCGTATTCAAAAAGACTTGAGGCTGTAATTGCTGCCTAAGGTGTATCAATAAAGTATTGAGCAAAGACTGTAAATTGTGCTCCATCCATCCATCCATCTTCTTCCGCTTATCCAAGGTCTGGTCGCGGGGGCAGCAGCCTAAGCAGGGAAGCCCAGACTTCCCTCTCCCCAGCCACTTCGTCCAGCTCTGCCTGTGGGACCCCGAGGCGTTCCCAGGCCAGCCGGGAGACATAGTCTTCCCAACGTGTCCTGGGTCTTCCCCGCGGCCTCCTACCGGTCGGACGTGCCCTAAACCCTAGGGAGGCGTTCGGGTGGCATCCTAACCAGATGCCCGAACCACCTCATCTGGCTCCTCTCGATGTGGAGGAGCAGCGGCTTTACTTTGAGCTCCCCCCCGGATGGCAGAGCTTCTCAAATTGTGCTGAAAATTTTTATTTCCCCTTGGGGATTAATAAAGAATTTCTGATTTTGATTCTGATTCTGATAAATATATTTATGCACACTTTTTTTCTTTTTAACCTTTTTATTTTTAATAAATTTGCTAAATAAATAAATAAAAAACATTATCACATTGTCATTAAGGGGTAATGTCTGTAGAATTTTGAGGACAAAAAGGAATGTATTCCATTTTGGAATAAGGCTGTAACACATACTTGCCAACCTTGAGACCTCCGATTTCGGGAGGTGGGGGGTGGAGGGGGGCGAGGTTGGGGGCGTGGTTAAGAGGGGAGGAGTATATTTACAGCTAGAATTCTAGAATTCACCAAGTCAAGTAATTCATATATATATATATATATATATATATATATATATATATATATATATATATATATATATATATATATATATATGTCTTAATAAGGTTATCCAAAAAATAGTGCTCGATACCGTAGTAGAGCGCAATATATGTATGTGTGGGAAAAGATGCAACCTATGCTTGAAAGAGAAACTGTTTATTATTTACCGTCCAGACCTGTCATCCCTCAACAAGCGCAGCGAAATTGTAACAGCATGCCGCCACAGACGGAAACACCTCCTAGGTAACACATGAGCCAATCACCACGCCCCTACGCCAGCCTGTACCCACCCACTCTGTGCAATATATGTATGTGTGGGGAAAAAAAATCACAAGACTATTTCATCTCTACAGGCCTGTTTCATGAGGGGGGGTACCCTCAATCGTCAGGAGATTTTAATGGGAGCATTCGCATACCATGGTTTGTATAGGGCACAGAGTGGGTGGGTACAGGCTGTCCTAGGGGCGTGGTGATTGGCTCATGTGTTACCTAGGAGGTGTTTCCGTCTATGGCGGCATGTTGTTACAATTTCGCTGCGCTTGTTGAGGGATGACAGGTCTGGACGGTAAATAATAAACCGTTTCTCTTTCAAGCATAGGTTGCATCTTTTATTACCACTATTGTAAGGTGTGCTGGATGCAAGAATTTGCCATGTTATTGAATATTCAACATTATTGTCTTTGAGGTCCCAAATGTGTTTGCTGAGTTCTGTGGTATATCGCAGGTTTTTGTTCCTGAAAGAAGCCTTGTGATTGTTCCATCTGGTTTTGAATTCACCCTCGGTTAATCCTACATATGTGTCGGATGTGTTAATGTCCTTGCGTATTACCTTAGATTGGTAGACAACTGATGTTTGTAAGCACCCCCCGTTGAGGGGGCAATCAGGTTTCTTTCGACAGTTACATGCTTTGTTGGTTTTGGAATCGCTCTGACTGGGGGTCGACGGCTCATTTGCAATTGTTTTGTTGTGGTTTGAGATGATTTGTCGTATATTGTTCATGCAGCTGTAGCTCAATTTAATGTTGTTCTTGTTGAATACTTTTCTTAGGTTGTTGTCTTTGGGAAAGTGTTTGTCAATCAGATTGAGGAATTTGTGTCCAATGTTCGTTGAGACGTTTTTGCTGTATGGGGGGTTGTACCAGATGATGTCGTTTCGTTTTCTGTTCTTTTTTGGCTGGTTTCCTGGCGTGGGTTCATAGGTGAGGGTGAAATTGTATCCGCTTTCATCAAGGGCTTTTTGGTACGGGGGGGTTGCTTGGTCAAATTCAGCTTTGCTAGATGACAGCATCGATAGCCTTTTATTGATTCCGGTAGGTATTCTTTTCGTGCAAGACCTACTGACTCAAGCACTAGACTTCGCCTCAGACTACGCCTCAATCACAGGCAACGAAAGAAACATCATCATCCACGCAAAAAACTCCATTCTCATCCACAACAGTACACCATGGCAAAAAAAGAACAATGCAACATTTGACGTCACTATGGGAAGTTTTGACGGAGCAGAAACGTGTGAACTCGTTGGGAGTTTCCTCCTCTCCCAGCTCGCTAGCCTCAATCTGAACCTTGGTATTTACCGTGATGACGGACTGGCAGTGTGTCGCGCCTCACCAAGGAGCAGCGAGAATACCAAGAAGCGCATATGCCAAATTTTCAAAGAGAACGGCCTACGGATCACGATTGAAGCCAACAAGCAAACCGTCAACTTCCTTGACGTCACTTTCAACCTGAGAAATAACAGCTACCAACCATTCACGAAACCCAACACAACACTCCAATACGTGCACCATGACAGCAACCACCCACCCACCACCACGAAAAGAATACCTACCGGAATCAATAAAAGGCTATCGATGCTGTCATCTAGCAAAGCTGAATTTGACCAAGCAACCCCCCCGTACCAAAAAGCCCTTGATGAAAGCGGATACAATTTCACCCTCACCTATGAACCCACGCCAGGAAACCAGCCAAAAAAGAACAGAAAACGAAACGACATCATCTGGTACAACCCCCCATACAGCAAAAACGTCTCAACGAACATTGGACACAAATTCCTCAACCTGATTGACAAACACTTTCCCAAAGACAACAACCTAAGAAAAGTATTCAACAAGAACAACATTAAATTGAGCTACAGCTGCATGAACAATATACGACAAATCATCTCAAACCACAACAAAACAATTGCAAATGAGCCGTCGACCCCCAGTCAGAGCGACTCCAAAACCAACAAAGCATGTAACTGTCGAAAGAAACCTGATTGCCCCCTCAACGGGGGGTGCTTACAAACATCAGTTGTCTACCAATCTAAGGTAATACGCAAGGACATTAACACATCCGACACATATGTAGGATTAACCGAGGGTGAATTCAAAACCAGATGGAACAATCACAAGGCTTCTTTCAGGAACAAAAACCTGCGAAATACCACAGAACTCAGCAAACACATTTGGGACCTCAAAGACAATAATGTTGAATATTCAATAACATGGCAAATTCTTGCATCCAGCACACCTTACAATAGTGGTAATAAAAGATGCAACCTATGCT